>NC_071118.1:14477500-14777500 GCF_024256425.1 Clarias gariepinus | reverse complement strand
CAATTGGCACACAATCAGCATTCCCAAATTGCCTGTAGTGTGTAAGTGGCTGTGTGTGTAATGGACTAGCACCCTGTCCTGGTATGTACCCTACCTAGTGCCCCAAGTGCCCTAGACACCTCCCATGAGTGAGGCTGTGGAAAATTTGAGAGACAAATTAGTTCCGGGTATCATTTGCATTATGGGAGCTATAACAGCTACTCCTTTACTGATGTCTTGAAGTCAATAAGCCAAAGAAAAAGCGATTGTTTATGTATTTATGGACACATTTTCAGCGCCGTATAACACTGATACAGGCATACAAAAAAGAAAATCTGATGCGGTTTCGCTTGAGTCATGTTCTTTCTCCATGTCTCATCCACAATTTGCAGATAGAGACACTTTGTTAGATGTGTCTCTTACATAAAGCTCCATAAACACTGGTTCTCATTGTTTTCATTATCATTAATGGACCCGAGAGTGGAGAGCGCACCGACGGCTCCACATTCTCCTGCCCTCATGAGGTGAGAGAGTGAGCGGAGTGCTGAGAGGCGTGCGTGTTCGTCTGTATGACAGGAGGAGACGTGTGAGTAATCGCACTAGCGATGTGTTCTAGCGGTCTGTTACAGTACAGACACTCCAGATGGCCCGTGATGTGATGTGATGTGATGTGATGCGATGCACGACAATCACTGTGTGTGTAAAGTACCTACCTTGGCCCCGTGTTTCTGCAGCACCTCCAGGATGTCATTGTGAGCTCTCTCAGCTGCCACGTGCAGAGGAGTCATAAAGCTGTACATAAGAAAGGCAGGAAAGAGTGATATTAAAATGCATGCAAACCCAACGCTCACAATTAACAACATTCACATTGCTCAAGATTTCCTTAACAACAAAGAGTCCCCCACGGTACGTGCACAATTTGTCGTTACATCATATGTACAGTGTATGAGTCCAAATTTTCTTTCTACGATATGAAGGACAAATGTGGTCCTTTACACCATAGACTTTCCTGCACACCTTTCTTCTGCAAGATCAAGGTCATGTGAAAGTGGAAGGTCTGACCTAACAGGACTGCCATGTGGACTTTTAAGCAAAAGTGACCAGAGTGACTCAGACACAAAGCCGTTAAGTTTGAGTACCGTCAGATTAATGCCTGATACAGGCTATAGCTCCCCAATAAGCAAGACAGGCCAAGACCAGTGGCTTGCTCCCGGAGACAATATGAGCAGGAAACCAAAATAGGAACCAGAATAAAAAAGGAAACCATTGTTTTCTGTCCACTAAGTTTAATAATCGCACTATAAGTGCTATAAGTGCTATAAGTGTAAGGCTAAGGGAAGAGTCTTAAAGATTACTGCAGCAGTAATACTATTCCAATCACATGTGAAGAACAGCTGTATGCTCTGGCCAATGATGTCCCATCCTACCAATCACTTTGTTGGACTTTGTCAAGGTCATCATCAGCGTTCTGACTACAGCTTTGGAGATTATATACGGAAATTGCAAAAACACTTAAACTAAAATACATCTAAAAGAAAGATTTTTTTAAAATATGTTTTGTTTTATGGTGAAAAATCGAGTCCGTAACATGAAACGCCTCACTGAACTCACTCTTTGTTCTTCTCGTTGACGTTGGCGCCTTTCCGAAGCAGCAGCTCGGTCACCTGCTTCCTCTTGGGGTGGGGCGAGGCAACAGCACAGTGCTGCCACAACAAAACACCAATAAATTAAAACTCAAACCACATCATGTCAAGCACCTGGGCAAACTTAAGTAACACATATCTGTTAAAATCTGTACTTGAAACAAGCTCTATATTCTTAACTGGTGGCTGTAGTAACATTAGACTGACAGCAGAAGCTTAAAGAAGCAAAGTGTGGGTGCTGAACATGTCTGGCCTGACCAACTAACTCTGCAATGAAGGGCAAACTCCCCCAGTGATATAATGGTGTGGGCATGGAGTCAGAGGTTCTACATGGTCAGGTGATATCGAGTTCCGAAGGATATGTTAATTGTCATGAAATCTACCATTTGTACTGGGGGATCAGAACACTCACCTTTTGTTACATTTTGAGTTAAACTATACATGTATATATGTATAAGTGTGTATATGTGTGTGTGTTTGGGGGTGGGGGGGGGCAGACTCACCAGTGCAGTCTCGTGGGTCTGCGGGTGTTTGAAGTTGATGATCTCCAGAGCGAGCGTCTTCTTTACTTTGGCCATGTCAGCTTCCCGTGCCGCCTGGAGCAGAGAGTGACCCTTAAACTCATCTGATGACAAGCAGGACAAAACAGAAAATGGTTGTGAGTGAGAAGATGAGATCTGCGAGGATAATAGCATATTCTGGGGGGGAAATACACATCATCATCTAAAATCCAGTCAGAGCTTTTGTCTGTGAGATTCATGCTGTTCAGACAAAATGGTGATGAGTTTTTTTTTTCCTTGCTTCATTTATCAGAAAGACTACATTGCAGTATAGTTTATTCAAGAGCATAAAGTATAGTGTGAGAAGCTGACCTAAGGAATTCATAAGAAATTCATCAATGAGATAAACAACCTGACTCGCAGCAGAGTAGAGACCTCATCTAAAAATTAATTGAATAAATCCAAAGCGAGCTTATTTATATTGGCTTGGTTTTGGAGATTTAATAACTGCTATATTTTAGGATAAAGTCTACAGTGGACAAAGGTGGCCATGTGTTAATCCCGATTCGTCTCAAAACCAAACCAAAATCAAACAGAAATTAAAAAATGTGATTTGCTTGTTTTGAGGAAAAAAAAAGATAATAAGAAGAATAAGAAGAGTAACGTGCTCACAGGTGAGTCTCTCTTTGAGCTCGGGTGTAGGTGCCATGTCCACCGCGCTCTTGCCGTGACAGTTGACCAGCGTAGGATCGGCGCCGTGACTCAGCAGGAGAGAACAGACTTCTACGCGGTTCTTGGACGCTGCCTCATGCAGGGGGGTGAACTGCCACAGGTCCATAGCATTCACACACGCTCCATGCTGAAGGCATACAAATACTTTTGGTCATGTGTGTTTGAATTTCCAACATGAAGTAAAATAATATCAGGAGGACTGAAGCAAAAAATGTAATAAAAGAAAAGAAACAACTTACGAGCAACACTAATGAGACAAATACTAAACTACACCACATCCAAAGCAACAGAGGGCACTAAAGTTGTTTCAGACACTGTGTGAAATGGGAAGTAAAAATGACTTCTTATTGCGAGCTGTACAACAATGTGACGCAGACTTCAACCTCAAAACAGATGGAATTTATGTGGCTGTGTCTCACACCAACCTTCTTTGGTGTAGAGAATACTTTGTGTTTTATTTGCTTTGCTTTGATCAAACTCACAAGCCTGTGTCTCCTATTGTGTGTTTTACACCCCATCTCTAATTAAGCCAGGATCAGCACCCAGCCAAAATCAGCAGAAAACCCTGGATCGGTTATCAGAGGAAATAAACAAACACTAAGCCTGATTCAAATCTGCACAAATAAAAAAAATCTTTAATCAAATTTATAAAAAATTTGATTAAAAAATTTAGCCTGAAAATTGACAGAATTGCTTGTAGCACCAAGTACTAAAATTACATAAAGCTGGTCATGTAGTGAATTAAACTTGAAACTTGAAACTAGGATTGGGTCATATAACAGAAACCCAAATGATTCTTTATGACATGTGTATGATAACTGCTGTAGTATAAGAGAAAAAAAAACACTTGAGGTTGTTGAAATAAAAGAATCACATCTTTGAAGAGGAAACAGTACCCCGACCCGACGCCTGTATGCTACCATTACCTGCGAATGGAGTGTGTGGTCAACTCGCTGCCACTCTTTATGCAGCTCCATTGGTTCATAAGCCCTTAATTGTGCTTGTCGTACTGTTACACCCAGGCAGAAACGC
The DNA here is from genome assembly GCF_024256425.1 of Clarias gariepinus. Classification (NCBI taxonomy): domain Eukaryota; kingdom Metazoa; phylum Chordata; class Actinopteri; order Siluriformes; family Clariidae; genus Clarias; species Clarias gariepinus. Next base: position 14,773,614 of record NC_071118.1, on the reverse strand, counting down.
TTGGGACACGCTCACAATCTGACATAAAAGTGGGCAGGTGACAAATGTCTTGCTCGAAATGATTATTATTATTATTTTAATATATATATATGGGGGCACGGTGATGTAGTGGTTAGCACTGTCGCCTTGCACCTCCAAAGTCTACAGTACGTTTAATTTCCGGCCAAGCTCATTCCCGTCCCGTCCTCCCCGTGCTTGGTGGGTTTCCTCCGGGTTCTCGGTTTCCTCCCACCAGAATCCAAAAACATGTAGATTAGGTGTAACAGTTGACTTTTACATCAAACTACGAGTGTGTCTCACTGAATGTAACATTAGTTAGCATATACAACAGGCAGAATTAAGGACTAATGAAACACTGGAGCAGCGTAAACCTCTAGTGTTAAATAAACTTCTTACAGTAAACTAGTAGCAACACCATATGGCCTTCAAGATCAGTGAAGGAATTACAAATATTCACATTCCTCCAAAGGTCTGTGTCATTATGGGCCCCGGAATGCAAGTTAAAATGAACATTTTCTCTGTTGTTGCTGCAGGGTTACTTAATGCTACAAGCTACAAAGTCAACTCTTTGAGTTTGAGAATTTAGGATGAAGGCTCCTGCATTGTAAGTCAAGGATGGCACTAATTAAATAAATTAAACAGCCAATCAAATTGCACCACTTGTGTGGTGTATTTTTTTTTTTTTTTTACTTGATCGGCGCAACATTACAGCTTCACCACGAACAGAGTTTATTTAGCGTCTCAGCAGAGTCAATGCAATGTTAATTAACTTGAAGTAGTTGTGTTTAACATGAGACTTTGCTTTAATCATCCCAATGTAAAATAAAAGACAGATTAAAACATAATTTTGTGTAAAATAACCCCAAAATCTTTTGAATAATATATTATATATTACATATAGTACATGATATTCCACATTATTAATGAAAATATTGTTATTTTCTCTAATTAAGGGTGCCACACATGCCTTGTAGATGAAAAGACTTATGAGAATCAACAGAGAGTGTTTATTAAAGTACAGTAGAGTAGAATTCCTGACCAATGAAAAAAACTATTTACTACAACTGAAACATAGTATAACATGAACTAGGCCTTAAAAAATGTGAAACACATCAAGTCAACATGCAAAGGGACTAATACTATCTAAATGCAAAAAGTCACACATGCCCTGACAAACACTGCTTCAGCATCTGCAGTGACAAATGACCTTAAAAAGACGACGGATGAGGGAAGATGAGCTGTAAGTATCAGTCTCAAAGAGCTCCGCTCTGATAACCCTGCTAACACGTGTTAACCACAAAGCCGACACTGATAACAGGGTTTTTAATTGTCCTTTTGATCCCTTACATGGCATCTATTAATCGGCTCTGGAGTCAAGCAGCTAGAGCAGACGCACTGTGGGCTTAAGAAGATATCAGGAGCTGCTGATACTCCTGGGGGGGAGCTGCTCATTGTGAGCCACCAGTTAAATCCTCTTAAACCACAGAGCTATTGGATTCTTGCTTCTGATTGGTTAGAAAGCATTGATTAATTTTTTTTTGATAACAGCAGCACAGCTGCAATTAACCGGTTTATATGAATTTGCATGCTCTTATATGTATCTGGAAAGGAAAGAAAGACAAGTCTCCATATTTCGAGGTGTATAAATATTTGAACACTGACAAAGTTACTGATTAAATTAAATAATGAGACGAATTACTTTATTAATTTGATTGAAATCCACAACTGCCTTCACAATGTACTACTATTTCTTTTTTATTATAGTCTGGTAGGCATTGCTGGCTCAGGCATTGGAGGCTTCCTGCCTCCCATGTGGAAGGACCTGGTTCGATTAGTGTAGCAGGGGATTATATAGATAAATAAGAAGATATTTTATTCTTACACTTGTGTTCTGTTTCGTTGCTCAATCAAATGTCCCAGTTTGATTTGAATACCCCTCGCATTTCAAACAGGACCTGAGGGATGTTAGTGTGTGTTTTTTACCTTAAGCAGCAGCTCTGTGACTTCATAGTGGCCGTAGGAGCAGGCGTTGTGCAGAGGGACGAGGCCGCTGAGCCGGAGAGAAAACACAGAGATAAGTAACACGTTTCCACTTTATAACCCAGACATTAAAACAAGCAGGGTCTTTATACCATGGACATATGATCTGTCTGAAACTCTGACTGCTCCCACGGACACGTTTAAACATCATGCCTTAATGCTAATAGCCTCTGTAGGACATCAGCCAGTGGTCTTTTTTTTCCATCCCTCCCCTCTGAGAGATCTCAGGAAGATAGGACGATCACGTTACCACTGCGCCAGTAGGAGGCCACAGTCTGTTGTGATTTTAACGTACAGATTGTAACAAACATAACAAAATAAGCGTGAAATATAAATAAGGCTTAGAATACGCTATTCTTTTTCATCAGGGTAAACGTGAGATAATGTATAACAATCTAATGACTACAAAAAAAGTTAAATGTACAGTAAATTATAATAAGATGATATGATCAGTAATATGCTCTAAATCATGATGGATGACTGACAAAAAAAAAATTATATATATATATAAAAAATCAATTCCTTTTGAGATATCATCAAGCTGTAATGTCATGGACTCAGGAGCCGTGATGATAGGGAAATGAGTAAGACCAATAATCTTATTTCCCTTAATAGGGATGCTACAAAGAGTAAAGTTAATAAAGTAAAACAGTTTGCTATAGGGAAAAAAATATATATAAATAAAAGTTATATATATATATATATACAGTGTACATATACACATGCATATACACATACACACAAACACAGAGAATTAGATATCTACCCCTTGTCCTTGGCGTGGACGTCTGCGCCATGCTGCAGGAGGAGCTGCACGATTCGGACTCTGTTGTAACCCGCTGCCAGATGTAGTGGAGTCGACTGGAGGAAGGAAAGAGAAGGCGTTGTTTTTATTTGATTATTTATTTTATATGAAGGTTGAAATCATATAATGATAATAAACTACGGCTACATTAAGTTACACTGCGAATGACTTAACACAGCCGTTACAGTGCAGTCTGGGGCCAATTTCAGCAGCTAAGCACAAAAATAAACCAGGTTTTTAGTCTCACTGAGGAAGTGCAGTAACAAATAACCTTCGCTGGACATGATTCCCTGGTGCAAACTCCTTCAAAGTCACTGCTTAATTCAGGCGGTTTAGACTACAGCCAAGTTAGCAGCTGCTGCAAATAATTTATCCCTCTGCTTAACTGTTATGCAAGCTAATCGCTGACCTTCCAAAGCCGTCCAAACTTAGCGGAAAAGAATTCTAAAGAACGAATGTGTTAACGGTATCAATAACTCACTGAATTAAAAAAATATAATAATAATAATAATAATAATAATTGAGGCGCCTCAGGACTATTTTCTCAGCCTCAGCTGAAGATGTCCCCCTCTGAGCACAGGGGTAACGATCATCCACAAAGCTGGAACAGCGAGGTTGACAAGTGCTTTCTCAGTATCCCAGTTATTGCTACCTTGTGCTAATATTGTTAGCAAGACTGCATTAGGCTGCATCATCTAGGGATGATATTGTCACAGCGTCTGCAAAAAGTCTGTTTTATTATAATTTTAAAAACACTTAATAATTTGATAAAATGTCTGAGAAGTCCTGTCACAAAAACCTTTAACAAAAATAAAAAATAACCACCAAACCACCTGCACATCAACATTTATAATTAAAACACATCCAATATTTATTCTTCAACAACATCTACGATTTCTGATAACTTCTTGGTCTCTTCTACATTGCCTGGCCAAAAAGTCACGGAATCTAATATTTCCTTCAATCAACTTTAGCTTTAATTATAACACACAATGTGGTAGAGTTTTTGGGAGGAAATGATTCCTCATGCTGCCAGAACAACTCTTTTAAATTATGAGCCATGGAATATACCCGTGCCATTGGGGAAGTAAAACTCCGGTGATGTGATACCCTGGTCATTCAGTACATTCAGGTACAGAATGTTGCTGAGCCTGGCCCTGACTAACTGAAGCTACCTCAGATCATAACACTCCAGAGGCTTGTACAGTGGACACAGTGCATGATGAGTGCATTTACTTCTTGTACTTGTACATGTTCTTACTTTCACTATTAAACATGGCTATGGTTTTTACTTTAGATTTTTACCATGCCATTTTCCCAAGTGTTTAACAAAGTTGAGGCACTGTCCTTACAGGTTTTGATAAGGTGTTCTTAACCCAGTTCTAGTAGTTTAAAATCTCCTTAGTTGTTTTCTTTGTTAGATGCAGCCTAATAATTTGAGCTTTCTAAACTGGTGACTTGGTTTTTGGCCAGACAGTGTATTTTCACAACAATTTCCAACATTACCCACAATTCTCTTCGACTCCTGACAATGGTGAGGTATGACTGCTTCATCTCTAAGGCAATAAAGGAAAGCAACAGGTCAGATCTTCAAGTCCTTCAGCCTGTCTTATGTCCTCAGATCAGCTTGCATTGTTTCCACTTAAGCTCTAAATCCGCCATCAATCACACTGTGTCCTAATGTCATTGCGCGGGTTATGACAAAAAGACAGCTGACGTGATGTAACTCTAAAAGTCCCAGCTGATGGTGGGATGCACGAACAAGTAGCAAGGCTACGTTTGCAAGATCAGAAAGATATCACCAAAATCATGTTAATGCAAATACATGCTAAGCGTAATCGGTGTTAGGTTGTGAATGACGAAAAGGAACACAAAAGTTACACCGCATATTAACAGCCTGATGAGTCACTCATCTGCCTGGCAACATTTTATAATAATAATAATAATACCAACAATGTACAACTCACTGGAGTCCTGCCCACATGTGCATTTTCACAGATGCTGAAAAGTAATAATGAAGAGATTCAAAGCCTGTGTTGTAGATGTTTTGAATACCGGTCACTGTGTGCATCCTGATCGTGCCTTTTTGGTGTTAGAAATGTGCGAGGATTCTGAAAATCTTATCAAGGCTGCTGGTCAGGATGCTCTTCTACACTATAACGTGTTTGTAATCTGATATCGCTCCGTATGATTAACCACTTGTCCAGAAATGATGGAAACCATTATAAACATTGTACTTTACATTGTATACACTCTGTGCATGCATACGTAACACAAAGCAGTAGCTAAACCTCAACTTTTGTACACACATACTGATCCTGAGTGTAGGGCTGCACGATTAATCAATGAAAAAATGTAAAAAAAAAAAAAAAAGTAAAAAAATCATAGCCTCGATTCATACATACACGTGATATCTTAACGTTTGACTTGCATGCAGTTCGCTGCAATCAGATCACGCTGCATTCATTTGTTCACTTATTTACTTGACAACAATGCCAGATTTCTACATAAGTTACACCCACGCAGTGTAAAACAAAACATCATTATTTCACCAATCAGGCCAGGGATAAACAGATGATCCAGTCATACAACTTTATCGCTTCTCGCATCTTTCTTCCTCAATTATAAAGTTCCAATATTAGCGAGTGCTGAATATCACAACAAGTCAGACACTGGAGAGGTGATCCATTCGGACAACCTGTTTCGGGCTAGCTCCTCTTGATGCTCGTGTTGGCCCTCAAAGCGGATCTGTCAAATGTTCTCCTGTTCTTGTGTTTAGCAGCGAGTATATACTTCATCATCGCATGTGTTTGTTTCTTATTATCATAATCAGAAACATGTCAATAAGATAAATGTGTCACATGAACACACACATACGCAAACACAAATTTCAATTTAACCTGAGGCGTTGGTTCTAGCTGTTACACAACAACTCTGAGAACAGAGAGAAAGCTACACAGAGTTATACCAGAAGTGTGTTGAGATTGGAAGCAATAAAACCTTAGACACCAAATAATTGTTATACTGTAAAATATGTATTTAATTTCGAACTCCCTAAGAAACTCTGAGAAATAGTAATGATATAAACTAACGCATGTGATTTAGTACTGTAGTTGGCCTAGTGTCCAACAAGCACATATACTATTTATGAGTTATTCATAATTATTATTCTTACCATTCTATTTATGTTCAGCAGCTTTTTAATTATTAATTTTAAGAGTTCTTAAATAAGGAAAGATTTTTTTCCTCAAGAGTTGAAACTGCTGTTTTTTTTTCTTTTTGAGTACAATAATATAAAATTAATAAAATAAAATAAAAATAATATGAGAATCAATATCTCTTTTTGCATGGAGAAAATCGTGATTTACATTTTAACAAGAATCATGCAGCCGAACATCACGGTGGTGATTTTTGTTTTTGCTGTTACCCCCACCCCCCCCAAAACCCTTAAGTTATTGCTAATCGTGAGATGTTTGACGAACCCATTTATGAAACGACAGAAATATAAGGCTACTGATCTGTCCACACTTGTGTTCTGAAACTTTACCAAAAAACTCCTGACACTCACTTTAAAACGTTTTAAAGCGTCTACAAAATTCATTAATGAACGTGGTTTCGAACGAGAGCGAGACAAGCCTATCACGTTAAACTGTGTTTCAAGTCAACAGGCCAGATTAAGAAACAAGACAAACAAAACAAGAGCAGGAGGAGGTGATGTGTGTTAAAGCAATGCGGTGATGAACAGCAATTCGTGATCAGTGCTTATGCTCTGGGCGTCTGAGCTGATGCAAAGCACGACCAGACAGACGGTCAAAACATGGACAAAGCTGTTATAAAACAAGAAATAAAAAGAAAAGACTGCAAAGCTAAACTCCATAAATATCATCTCATACAGATGCATGGATGGGATATACAGGAGTACAATGCTCACGCTTCATACACGGCCCGATCATTCCTTTAAAGTGTATGGATTGTTCGGCCAAACACACAAATGAAACACACAAATCAGTGCAAAATCAATGCTTGAGAAAATGAGACCTTCGATTATTCCGGCTGACGAAATGCAGAGGCAAGCTGTTGTTTCGGCATGCACGTCCTAAGACAGGGCAACTCAGGAGGAATGGTAAGGAACTGAAAAGCCAACTGGAGGAATCAGTCTGCACCATGTTAGAGGGTGCACAGAGATTAGACTTGAACCAAAAAGCTCAAGTAGCAATTGTCTTATTAAAGAGGGCGGGGGATAAATAAAAAAATTAAAAAAAAAGGCAGGCAATGAGGCACGGTGTGATAATCTGCCTGAGAGGGAAGAGGGTCTGCTTACAGCAGGGGGAGAGTGACACATGACACGTATGAAAATAAAAAAAAAAGAAAAAGAAAATCTCCAAACCCATCCATAATGTGCATGAGGAACTCCGAGCCAGCACACTGATGAGCAACACAAAACTTAAAGTGCAATCTAAGAACTTACTGAAAATAACTTACCAGCATTTTGTGAGATGTCGACTGAGACAATGTCGCCAGAATCACAAAAAAAACATAACAAAAAAACACAAACAATGATATAATGATAGCATCATGTAATTTCAACAAAGTGCTAAACAGCCATGTTAGCTTTTCCTCCCTACTCCCCTCCCTCTATTATTTGTTTTTGACATCTCCGAGGATGTGCCGCTTGTGTGAACTGTGTGTACACAAAGCCTGCGGGACTGCGGGACTCCGTACTGCGACAGTGATCAATCGCAAATCTAACTTTCTACACTGAGATGAAACGCAGAGCGGAGTGAAGCCGCTATCCATCATCGGTTCTCCGAGCTCCAACGCGTCTCTGTTTTCCCGTGGTGGAGGAGCAGCCGCGCCGAGCTCCGACCCAGACAGCTGTGGCTTACTGGCAGCTCTCTCTCCCTCACTCACACACAGAGTCTGTAGTAGTATAGAAACGCCTGCAGCCTGTTCAGTTTGTCACAGAAAGGCAATCTAAACAGCTACACACCATTTATTAATAAACGCTCAAGAGCTGATACAAAGCCCTTAAACTTGGTTGGAAGCCAATTATTTACATACAATTTATTTATTAAACATTTATTTACTCCTTTATATTTCCCAACATCTTCAGTTTAATAAATTAGAATTTTTTTTTTACATAATTATGAAAAACATTATTATAGTCTGGTTGTGTAATGTGCTTTAGTCCAGAGCGCTACTGAATTCTTTGACAATAGTGCAGCTGCACAAGTAGGTAGGGGACGTCTGTAACACTTTCACTGTATGACAAACATTGATGACGCTGCCTACAGCCTTCCTGTAATTTACATCACCCGCTGTATATTAAATACTAACAAACAAACATCGGTTTTATATCCATCATATTATATATATTTATATATATATATATATATATATATATATATATATATATATATATATATATATACACACACATATATATATATATATATATATATATATATATATATATATACACATATATATATATATATATATATATATATATATTTATATTACTCAACTTTACCATCACAGCAAAGGTTTATACCTGACGACCTTCTTCCTGCCTTTCCATTTGTTACATAAAGCATTTTTTTTAAATCAAAGGTTTGTTTTGTTTTTTTGACTGACTTTAATTGCAAAATTTTCCCTACGATTATAAAAGTGAAGACGTGAGAATTTTAAAATAACACCAAATGGGACCAAAATGGAAAGTGCTAAAAGAATGTAAAATATCTGCATAGCCGTGATGACACTTTCTGTCCTTTCAGTGTCTCTGAACTGCTTTACTAGCAACTGGGGATTTTCTGTAAAATGTTCCCACATGTACCTTTAAGCTGCTTTCCAAGACTCTTATAATTCACTAATAATAATGTGACTTTGACAATATTTGTGTGTGTATATATATATATATATATATATATATATATATATATACACATATGTAAACTATCTAATAACCATCTACTTTATATACATATACTATATACAACTGCATATATGGAGATCTGAATACTAACACAAACATGAAATTCTGAGATTTTATCAACTGGTCCTCCTTTAATTTCAATTCAGGACCCCTACCATAGAGGGAAAAAAGTCAAGATTTTTATTATATGTATTATTAACCACAGACATACAGCTATGTGCACACCGGGTCATAAGGCTCTCCACAGCCACACAGTCTGTGCTCATTTGCATAAAACCCACCCACCAAGCTGTTTGCAAAACATGTGGGAAACTCCACATTTTCTTGGAATAATAAAAAAAAATGATATACTGCCTACAGTTTGTTGAGTCAGGGTTATCGTGAGGAGCTTGTAGATTTACAGTGCCCGCATGTATGTAAAGGTGTCATTGTGACAGATCTCAGAACTGAATCTGACAGGCTGTTTACAATTCGAGCAGCAAGGCTTTTTGTTACTTAGGGAGGAGTCAGGTTAATTTTTTTCAGCAGCGCTTGAGGCAAGAATCAGGTTAAGATTAAAAGTGAGCAGAGGGATGCAATAAGTCTTTTGTGCGAGTGGGAGGTTTTTACTTTCAGCAAGCCCTTGTATATGAAAAATATGACAATGAAAAAGGTGGTATGGTTCATATTTACTAAAAAAAGATATTTATATACGTCAACGCCACACCATAGTAACGTTAAATCCGAATACACATACAACAGAAAGACAAAAACCCCAAGCAACAAGGAAATGTCTAGCACTCTTTCATTCTGTAGAAAGCAAGTGCATGCTCACACCTGGATGCCTTGTCTGCAGAGAGAGAAGACAACTCGGTGACAAAGAACATAAGAACTTGATGATGGCGCAGGAGAGGGTGGGTGAGAGATGTAAACTGCTTCACTGACTCATACACATAGCCGGTGATGGCTGCTGCCATGCTCAATATCGTCCCTCAATCAACATGAAGCAAAGTAAACACAAATCCGGAGATGAAAAATGTCTAACTAAAGGGAAGCGATTTAGATGCAAAACAAATGCAAACGTCCCTATCACGTTGCTATGGACAAACCGGTGTCGTATTTCAGCACGAGAGCAGATGGACACTTCCGTACGTTTCCCTTTTCCTGCCGTGGAGAAACTGTGACCTGTAACCATGCCAACAGCGATTCCCCATCCCCCCTTCCTGCAGTTTCCATAGCACGACAGAGGATAGGTCTGGGTTTTAAAATAAACCTTTGGACCCAGGAGAGACGAGAGAAACTGTCTGGAGGAAAACAACAAGCTGAAGGCATGGCACTGCTCAGGCCAGGCAGATCGATAAGAGATTAGCCGGCGCTGCTAACGCTCATCTCTTACCTGCTCTACAAATTACACTATGGATCCTGTTTACTGCACCCAGGTCAAAAGTAATAAAGCAGCCTCTTCTCCCCATGCCATAACTCTCATAAACAAGGCGCTTCTTTTTGATGATCAGCTTCACACTGCTGCATAAGGGAGATTTTAAGCTAATCTGAATCATGTGTGAAAACTACTTTTGCTAAATGTTCCTAGGATTTATTAGCATTTGTCACAGAGACAGCAAAATCAGAATCTGAATATTTATGAAAAACACGTTTTTCACAAACAATATGGCTGTCAATTAGTTGTCGAGGGGACAAAGGTTTACCGTTATTTAAATATCTATATGACTTGTAATAGGTATTTGGATTTGCATGAAATGATCCCTGGTACACTGTTTTTGTTCATTAAAAAAATAAATGTTATGGGGAAAATAAATGCCTCCTCTCTTCTCCTCAATCTCCTTAATTAAATGTCAGAGATTTCTTGTTTATTTTTCCGATAAAACAGTGTTCTGTTATGTGTGCGCGTGTGATAGAAAAGAGTGGAGGAAGGGTAACTGTGTAAGACGAGAAGGGGGAGAGGGGAGCTTACCTTAGATTCGCACGCGCACACATTGTATTTTTACTTTCGTCTTTGTGTTAATTATTTTTATGTATTTATTTTTTGGGGCTGTGAAACGAATAATTTAAGTTATTTCTCATTTCTCTTTATTTCTCATTTCTCGTTATTTCTTATGAACAAAATTAGATTTGGTTTATGAGTGTTTTGAAATACGAGCCCGCTTCTGGAACTAATTATGCTCGTGATCCAAGGTTCCACTGTATTATTTAAAGGAGAAACTTCATTTCATGTAGTCCTGGCACACTGTTTCTCCTAGCCTCAATATTTTAACAATTATTTTACAGATGTGGCTCTGGCTACCACAACCCTCAACAAGCAGCTCATAAATAAGGCATTAAACATTTGGGAATGCCAGCAGCTTTTCCTTCACCCTTTTCCATTCCAGATTTCTGATATTTGAGGTGAAGGATATTAAAAATGTATGTATTGCAATTCACTCAGCAAATGATCCATAAGGAAGATTCTTGGAAAAACAGGTGTTATACTACCAGTATTATCAACAGAATGAACATATGGTCGGTAGCATCAGTGATATTTCGGCTTTTAATTTTTTGCAAAATGTGGACCGACTAAGATGATAAAAGAGGTCATTTGAACAATTTATTTACTCTATTATAAATTATATACATTAGTAATATATAAATAATATGAAAGTATGTCAAAAATTATATGTGCAGCTGTGGATGTGTTACATCGGTTTATTTGTAACTGCGGTGCGACCAAATATGGATGCCACGCTTGTGATTAGCAAGAAAAAAAAAAGTCAACCAAAAAGAGAAAGTCAACCATCAGCTGGACAATCGACGCTTTCACTTTTCAGGGATTCTCAAGAGCCAATAACATTAAGACATATTCTGGAAAAATGTCCAACAATCAACAGTAAGATGCTTATTGAAGAGCTGAAGCCTAAACCTCATATTAAACAAAGAGAACTGGCAAGGGTCGTTGTGATCTTGACTGACAATGAATGTTCGCACACTTCTGCCCACACTGTCAACAAAAAAATTCATTTATAGGTGTTATTAATATATTAACATATTAACTGCAGATCATATTTAACTAACCCTCATATTTTGGTAGGTATATTATTTTGTCAGGTTATGTGAGGCTTGAAATGTAAAAAATGCAACAATGCACTCCATCATTGACAAACGTTTTCCAGTGTGGAAATCAGCCATAACATTAAAACTACAATATCATTACTGTCTGCCCTGATATTGTGTACCATCACTGTGTGCCACCAAAACAACTCCCATCCATCAAGGCATGGACTCCAAAAGACCTCTAAAGGTGTGCTGTGGTATCTGACCCCAAGACATTACAACTTACAGGGTTACAGGATCTCATGGTAATGTGTTGGAACCCCAACCCAGACTTGTTTTCTAGAACCCCTTCACTGACGCTTGATCAGATTGAGATCTTGGCCCTTCGGACGCCAAGTCAACATTTTGAACACTTTGTCTTGTTCCTTAAACTATTCCTAAATGTGTTTTGCAGTGTTTCATGGTGCGTTACAGTATCTTGCTGAAAGAGGACATCGTGATCAGGGAATACCGATTCCCTGCACCAAATTTTTTGACCTGTGAATGGAATCAACCGGTTATCAGCTTGATCCACCATGACCAGTCTCAGATATTTTATTCTTGTGCATTTTCCGAATTATCTAGAGATTTTATGTTTAAATCCTGGCTGGCATACTTATACTCTCACATGGATAGTACTTTCCTTCTACCCCCTAACAGTGCCAGAGCAGCATGTTGAAAAGATTAGTTTTGCTGGGATCACAAGCCTTGGAGAAAGAATGTGATAGCCTTTGTCTGGCTATATTTGTACCAAATTGCTTGGTCGAGTTACCTGAAGCACTATTTTATTTTGGGATTTTTTTTGCGCACTTTTAGAAAAAAAAAACCTTGAAGTAATGTTAAGAAAATGTAAAAGGCAATTTTTTTTACTACAAAAACAGAACTGAACGTTTTACTATATATTTAAAAATAGATCTCAGAGCTTATATGAGGTCACGAAAGAGGAAACACTCTAATTTGCTTCCTTAAGACCAGTCCAATAAAAAAAAATAAAAAAAAAAAGGAAAAAGGACAAAAAGCAAAGAATTTATGTTTGGAAAAGTTTTTACCAAAAGTAATTTGTGCAACAGATTTGTCATTTTTCCTGCTTCAAGACATCAATTTCAAGAATTAACTGATCAACTGCTGAATATAAACATATCCCTGTATGTAGTTTTAATGTTATGGCTGATGGATGCATAAATATTTACCTGTGAACAAATGCAACAGAAATGGATATTTACACATCTTTGATTTTGACAGCAGAGAAACTCTATTGTTGATCTCAATACAGTTACACAACAGTGATTACATTTTCGGCTTCTCTGCAGTGATTCACTTAGCAGCAAAACAATCCCCACAGCAGTCCCCTGATCCACCACAATGCAATTTTCATCCTTTATCAAAGTGCAATTTCTGCTATCTCCAAAAGAAATTCTTCCCACGTCTTAGACTTGGCAAATAATATTTCTGCTGGGGGAAAGAGAAGGCACCTTTGTCCTACTCATATCTATTAAAGGCAGTCTCCACAGACCACTTGCACCCTTTATCGGCGCAGTGGGACCAGCAGTGATGTGATCGTAGCACACGCACTTAGGGTTTGCTCATCCCTTGGGTCCGTTTCAGACCGCTGTCGGCGATCATGGCCGCTTTCTGTAACTAAGTGCAATGAAGTGGCAGTGAGCGCGAGAGAGACGGGAACTGCTTCAGGTGCAGGCTTCAGTATCTGCCTACGTTCGTGCGGGAGCATGCAGTCTGACAAAGAGAGCAAAAAGGGGTGGGGGTGTGGGGAGGGCTTATAAACACCAGATAAACGTATGGCACAAGAATTTTCTTTAATCTGCCCAAGGATAAAGAAATGTTTCATTTAAAACAGCATGTTCCCAATAACCACCAGAGCATTAGTTTAGGCAGACAGAACGACATGTCATGTGCATGCATACACACAAACAGGATCAGGGGATGAACTCACTTGCATCTACACATCTGTGTGTGTGAGCTGAGGGCGAAGGAAAAAAAAAAATGGGAAGGGAGCAAAAAGGTCGACCGTTCTCCATAAACCTCGACGAAGTAATTGATGGGTTCTGCAGCGGGTGTGGTTTGAGTGATCTGCCACTCTCCAGGCGCTCGGCACACGGCATCGAGATGACGCGCTCTGCTGTGCTGTGTTAATGAAATACACTCCCAAATGATCCGTTATCTTTCAGGGGGATTCAGTCCAGATCTCATACACTGGAGGGGAGAGGGAGGACATGTTTTCAGATTTCCTGAAAGCATGACATTCCTGTGTCGCATTCCTGCGTTAGTCGTCTCAGATCTTGCCTGAACATCTCTCAGTTTGACTCTGAAGGGAAGCAGCGTGTAAGCACAGGGAGGGGGTGTAAGGGAAACCGGGGAATATTTCAAATCATTTACAGAACACAGATATTTACTGATCAGACGAGATGCTGCACAATAGCTTATTCATTAGCATGACTCTCTGCAAAGAGAACTGGATGTAATGGGAATAAAATAAGCAGATAAAAAGAAAAAAAAATACTGGGAAAAAAGGCAGATACAAAGGAAGATATGACAAAAAAATAATGTTTGAAAAAAGGGAGAAAGGAAAAAGAGAGAAAGGAAAAACAGAAAGAAAGAAAAAAAAACAGTCATGCTCAGGGTGTGAAATTCACAGCAGCAATGAAGGCATTTACCTGCCGTGCCTGGACCAGTTTTTGCGATGCCCTATTCATTTCAGAAACCATGGAGGCAATAATTTGCTGTGCCCTTTTCTTATCGTACCTTGGTGCCCTCTTTTAGCCACCTCGTCTGTGATGAACCAGCATTACCCTTTTCAGCAATTTGAGCTACAGTAGTTCTTTTATGGGATTGGGATCCACAGGCCAGCCTTCGCTTCCCATACGCATCAGTAAGCCTTGGTCACGTATGACCCTGTTGCTGGTCACTGGTTTTCCTTTCTTAAACCACTTTTGGTAGGTCCTGACCACTGCGGCGTGAGAACATCCCACAAGAAATGCAGTTTTGAAGTTGCTCTGATCCATAACTGCTGGGCCTAATTTGCATCAAGCGAGCCTTTGCTCTGTGCATGTGCATAGTTTGGATGAATTGTAGTGCTATGTACATGGCCATGAAATTTATATGATCCCAACTGGACTCTGAAATGAAACGAAGTGCAAAGGCCAAAATTGTTAAATCTTGCAGCTAAGTGCAGAAAGGTTTCTAGCTTTTTCAGCTAAAAAATACAGAAATAATGAGATATAAGAATATTTTAATATTTGTATTTTGACACCAAAAACGCTGGACTGTTGTGCAACAACTGCAACATGACAGATAAGAATTGTTTTGTTTGAGAGAGAGAGAGAGAGAGAGAGAGAGAGAGAGATAGATAGATAGATAGATAGATATCAGTAAGCCCAAACATATAATTCTGATAATTTTTCTTTTTTCGGCAAAACAAAATGCTTTATTGGATAAGATGTAGAAAAAGCTAATTTCCCACCCCCATGAAAGGCCTATTTCTATTTTACTTCACAAAAATAAAATACGTTCTTAATGAATATGTTGCTTGTTCATTTCAGACATTAAAAATCACTGTTTTTCATTGAATCTTTATGTATTGTCACTCTCACTGGAAAATTAATAAAATTCTTCATTTACAGATTGTCCCTGATTTACAAACGAGCTCCGTTCGTAAGCACGTTCATAAGTCTGATTTGTTCTTTAGTCCGACTTAATGAGCCTTATACGCCTTTGACATGAACATACAATGTAAAGCATATTAATCCACCTAACTAAATCTCTGTCCCCTTTCCCAAAAACCGTAACCATGCCTAAGGAAATTAATCTCACGTGAAATATAAGTGTTCTCACTCGCAAGGGGAATACCGGATGCCATTTTGTCTCAGAGCTGTTTTCCACTGTTTTGGACTGTAAACTCTGTTTTAAATTAGGATTATTTACAGGACCGCTTTACAGTTAATTAATTATTTTCCATAATCTACATGACGACAAGCGAGGTCATTGGATACCTTCCGTTGTTTTTAACTTTTACATTTACTAACTAAAATTCTAACTAACTAAACTAAATTTATAAATCACATTCTCTTGATGACGATCTGCTGTGTATAGTGTAATAAAAATGCATTCCTGAACTTACAGTGGTGTGAAAAACTATTTGCCCCATTCCTGATTTCTTATTCTTTTGCATGTTTGTCACACTTAAATGTTTCTGCTCATCAAAAATCGTTAACTATTAGTCAAAGATAACTTAATTGAACACAAAATTCAGTTTTTAAATGAAGGTTTACGTTATTAAGGGAGAAAAAAAACTCCAAATCTACATGGCCCTGTGTGAAAAAGTGATTTTAAATAACTTAACTGTGGTTTATCACACCTGAGTTCAATTTCTGTAGTCACCCCCAGGCCTGATTACCTCCACACCTGTTTCAATCAAGAAATCACTTAAATAGGAGCTACCTGACACAGAGAAGTAGACCAAAAGCACCTCAAAAGCTAGACATCATGCCAAGATCCAAAGAAATTCAGGAACAAATGAGAACAAAAGTAATTAAGATCTATCAGTCTGGTAAAGGTTATAAAGCCATTTCTAAAGCTTTGGGACTCCAGCGAACCACAGTGAGAGCCATTATCCACAAATGGCAAAAACAGGGAACAGTGGTGAACCTTCCCAGGAGTGGCCGGCCGACCAAAATTACCCCAAAAGCGCAGAGACAACTCATCCGAGAGGCCACAAAAGACCCCAGGACAACATCTAAAGAACTGCAGGCCCTACTTGCCTCAATTAAGGTCAATGTTCACGACTCCACCATAAAAAAGAGACTGGGCAAAAACGGCCTGCATGGCAGATTTCCAAGGCGCAAACCACTTTTAAGCAAAAAGAACATTAAGGCTCGTCTCAATTTAGCTAAAAAATTGATTGATTTCCAAGACTTTTGGGAAAATACCTTGTGGACCGACGAGACAAAAGTTTAACTTTTTGGAAGGTGCGTGTCCCGTTACATCTGGCGTAAAAGTAACACAGCATTTCAGAAAAAGAACATCATACCAACAGTAAAATATGGTGGTGGTAATGTGATGGTCTGGGGTTGTTTTGCTGCTTCAGGACCAGGAAGGCTTGCTGTGATAGATGGAACCATGAATTCTACTGTCTACCAAAAAATCCTGAAGGAGAATGTCCGGCCATCTGTTCGTCAACTCAAGCTGAAGCGATCTTGGGTGCTGCAGCAGGACAATGACCCAAAACACACCAGCAAATCCACCTCTGAATGGCTGAAGAAAAACAAAATGAAGACTTTGAAGTGGCCTAGTCAAAGTCCTGACCTGAATCCTATTGAGATGTTGTGGCATGACCTTAAAAAGGTAGTTCATGCTAGAAAACCCTCAAATAAAGCTGAATTACAACAATTCTGCAAAGATGAGTGGGCCAAAATTCCTCCAGAGCGCTGTAAAAGACTCGTTGCAAGTTATCGCAAACACTTGATTGCAGTTATTGCTGCTAAGGGTGGCCCAACCAGTTATTAGGTTCAGGGGGCAATTACTTTTTCACACAGGGCCATGTAGGTTTGGATTTTTTTTCTCCCTAAATAATAAAAACCATCATTTAATAACTGCATTTTGTGTTTACTTGTGTTATCTTTGACTAATAGTTAAATGTGTTTGATGATCAGAAACATTTAAGTGTGACAAACATGCAAAAGAATAAGAAATCAGGAAGGGGGCAAATAGTTTTTCACACCACTGTAGGTGCGATGGCGAAGTTGCCTCAGTGCCCCTTGTAGAACTTTAATGCCTTAGTGCTCCTGCCATTTGTAGAACATTTAAGGCAATTACCTTAGTTCGCCTCAGGACATGAAATTAATACGCTGCATGCAGTCAGAATGACAAAAGAATTAGATGAACAGAAGAAAGAAGATACGAACAAGACAGACAGAGGCAAGATCCAGGAAAAGCAAAAAGCAAATAAGAGTTGCAGAAAGAAAAAACAGTGAGAAAAAAGAAAGACGTTATTTTAAAAAAAAGAAAGCGACATACTGTCACAAAGACAGAAAAAGATGGGAAAAAAATTAAAAGGATATGAACAAGTCATAAAGAAGAAACTAAAAGACACAAACTGTAAAAAGAGACAGACAGTCAGAAATGGAAGCCTTCATTATCATTACATTACCCAGAAGTCTTCTTTAATTAACTCTGGAGTATAAAAGGCATGTAGAGTAATTAACAGCAATAACATGCAGGATTCCTCTGGGGTTCTTTGGGTAGGTAAAGGTTCTTTGCTTGCTAAGGTTTTTTTTCCCCTCCATATCTGAAAGTGAACGCCTGCAACTTTTGAGAATGATCCTTGATTCAACCGCTTATTTTCAGAGTGTTCTTTATTCGACTCATTTTATTATTAGGACCTGGAGTAAGGCGCAATCTAGACACACAGTGCCTGACGGAAGCCAGTAGAAACTGTAGAACACCTGTTCTTGCACGCATGTGGAGAAAGCTGCTCGTCCAAACTATGCAGCAGAAGACGGATCTGTAGGAAGCCTGACCAACCCATCAATCTCCAATTTCTGTAACAGCTTCCTCTATTTGGTTCATCATCTTCATTATTTGTAATTAATTTGCTATTAACTTCACCTGACCACCTTCATTTCTTTTCTTTTATCCTTTTGATTTCATAAAAAATGCTGCAGATATGAGATTTCTTTGCATATCAGAGGTTTTTAAAAGAGTGTTGTTTTTCCCCGATTTTCTCCCTAATTTAGTCATGTCCAATGCTTCTCCGTCACTAGGGGCTCCCACATTAAGGCTACTACTACCACTCAGTCGGGAGGGCCGAAGACTATTACGTGTTTCCTCTGAGCCACGTGACGCCAGCCGACCAAATCTTTTCGAACTGCTCGCTGACGCATCGTCACAGAGCTATCTGCTCCTTCCGCTTACATGAGCTCAAATATACCCCTAATTGTAGAGCCGTAATTATTGTGGGAGCACAAAGTACCTCTCATCCTCCCTCTCTGAGAGAGCTCGGCCAATCAGCTCTCTCTGGACCTCCATCTGCGAGAGGTTACAGCATCACCTGGGAATCGAACTCGCGATCTCTGGAAAATAGGGCAAGTGTTTTACCACTGCGCCACTCAGAGGCCCAAAAGAGTGTTGTTTTTAACCTTTTTCTTGATTAAGTGATCACCCTTGGGCAGCCCTGCACTGCTTGAGCATTTCCTGTAGCTACACCTCCAGCCAGAGTGCGGACACATGGCCCTTTTTTATTCTAAAAGATATGCTACATTTCTTGTTTTTATAAGGTCTACCCATGCCTGCATAATTTCTTAAAAACGCAAACTGACTTTAAATGTCTAGTTTAGCAAACTCATTCATCACCTTTTGCATTTTAAAATGTGTAGATAAGAGCTTTGTCCTTTGATAGGAATCCAATTTTCCTTTCTCGTGCTAATGCTGTCGATATTTACGCTTTAAAAGTGGCTGTAATCAACGAGATAGAAGTCTCGGTTCTCGCATTTCTCACAGGTTTGTATACAAGTGATCAGCAAGGGTAAATGCAGGTCTGTACTGTCAGTCAGGGGGAATCAATGAGCGTTACGTATGTCTTTAGAGACAAAATGAGAAAATTATACAGTGGAGGAGTGCTGAACTGCTTGCAGGTCTAAGTGTACAATCTTCTCCTGGGCTACCACACATACAGAGCAGCGTTGTACCTTCTAATAAGCTCAAGCGGCTGCATTGCCAAGCTGAGATGCCTCCTCATCATAATGTATTGAGGTGATTTCGTGAGAAGGAGGTGCTCAGCTGATGAGTCTAAATGAACAGGTTGATATCGGGACAGAATACGTGTTCACAAACAAACAGTAATCAAGAGCCCTATTCTTCTTCTATGTTTTTTTGAAAGTCTTGTTTAGCTGATAAGCTTGAGTCCATAAATCTACCATGTCTGTGGGTCCCACGTTAGATAAAGCAGGGAAACCAGATAATAGATGAGAAAAGCTTCAGTTGTACCAGGTAACTGCCATCGCAGTATAATTAGTGCTCCATCAGACATACCAGTTCTACTCCACACAAAAGAGGCTCACCACCCAAACTGGACAACTTACAGTTCTCCAACAATGGCTAGGAGCTCGGCATGGCACAGACCAGCTCCGCAATCAGGTCTAGCATTCTCCCCAGCTTTGTGCTTTCCCCATGCTGTGATTCCAAGGACATTCTTTTATCACCCTTCACAATATTGTGGGTTCCATAGGGCAATGGGATCCTTATGCTGCACCAAACTGCAACAAACCACGTGCCACTTCGTATGCAGAAAAAGGAAAAAAAAAAAAACAGCAAACCAGGGTGTAAATTCAGAGCAGTTGTAGGGGTTACACATGGCATTTGAACGCTTCAGAGAACAAGAGTTCCTCCAGGGTTCTAAGGCTTTCCAGAAAATAAAAGGAAAAAAAAAAAACTAACAGCAGCACTCATGGTTCTGTAATTGCATGCTGGCAAAATGAGTCTGCTTTAAAAACGTAGCATAGCGATGATTATAAAAATGTACTGGTTGCACTGTTAATGTAACGCAAAAAAAGTGATCTATCCCTGTGGTGCCTAAACCAAAAACCCTTGAAATTACATTGCTCAGAGTGAGACAGTGCCTGAAGAAAGCAAGTTTCAATTCCGCGGATAGAAAGCGAGTTTCAATTTGGAGCAAGGAAAATAAGTTTCAAGACCTTTGGCTTTCATGGACCAAAAAAAAAAAAAAAAAAAAAAAAAAAGACGGAAACTCAGCAAAAAAGTTATTGCAAATTAAAAGAAAACCAAATCGTGCTCAGCTCAGGGCCTGGATACAGATTTGTATTTTGAAGGGGGGAAAAAATTGCAACATTATCTGAGACAAACACAACAGAGGAACCCATCTGTAATTCCATGACAAAACAGAAAACCAAATTATACCATCCAAGGGCAAAGTTCTCTTAAACGACTTCCCCCGCGAGCTCGCATTAGCTCTGATGATTTATGCAGCTATCTGTAAGGCATCGCTGGTGATAAATGGCTCTGTGAGAACAGAAATTAGATAACGTCCCCCGATGTAGGCGGGAGCGACAAGATATGTTGATTGTATCGTCAGGATCACTGACTGCATGTTGGAACAGATTTACAAAACACCACGCAGACGTCGAATTTAAACTGCGCATCATGGAGCTCATAACACTGCATCGTTACTCTGCTCAATTCTTGATTCTGATTGGTCAGAACGTCGCTTTCCTTAACGTCGGCTCTGGCGACATTAGCTCTGGATGTAACACTCGCTTGTTCTATTGCGTTATTCTTCAACAGCTCATTCATAAGCATTTGCATGACAGAGGCTCTTTATAATCCAAGTCTAATAATAAACAAAACTAAATAGATGCCAAAAAGAATGTATTTTTTTGTTGTTCCACAACAAAATTAAACCTAAAAGTCAAAAGAAAAAAACTTTGTTCTGCTGTCCCCTGACCACAAATTTGAAGACTAAGCCGCAAGCATCCGTCAATAGAAATACACGATAGCAAAACTGCCAGTGCTCTTTGAGTAGAAGTGGTGTCAGACTCACTCTGCCTGTTCAATCAAAAAGCAAAACTGACCAATCACCTCTTTGAGCTAAGGCATGCATAATGGGGTGAACAGCTTTCTTCTAAATGTGTTCCCGCAGCTCAAGGTCTGGTCAGCTGATCCTCAGATGAAGCACATGATAACTTTTGCATTTACAGAGAACCACGGAGCAACATTATGTTTGGTGTAAAATGTAATGTTTTTCTTATCATTTAGGAATTTCAATACTTTTAGTGGAACATAAGTGGAATACAACACTTGAGGACATGCTGTTATTGTAAAATAGTCAGCTCTGGGGCTGCATTAGTAAAGCCTAATTTATGCGCCTGAGTCACGTCTACATCAAGGGTCTCATGCGCATAAGTACTACACTACCGTATACCCCATATACCTCTTAGCCTAAGGTGTACCTGACGTGCACCTCGCCGAAAATGTAACCAAATGTGGTGATGCATAGCGCAACAACTGTGTCTGGTCCACCTGGCAGCAGTGCATTTCCGGCTTCTTCCTCTCTCTTCCTTTCATTTTCTAACTGAAAGTCGTACCACACCTTCTCTCATCACTTCATCACAATTTCAGTAACTGTTTCAGTAAAATTAACAAGCAAGTGGAAGACACCGCGTCAAACTGGCAAACAGTTGTCAGTGAAACTGCCACGCCCTGTATCATTAATGTCAAAAGTTTTCCTGCGCATGACCGTATAATGCAAATCCAAACATCTATTTAGCATCATGGATAATCAGCCATACCAAAAAAGAGCACAAAAACAAGGCCTTTTTCCAACTTTTTTTTCTTTTTTAACTAGGGAATGCTCAGTTCCACCCAAATGAAAAAACATCACAAAAGAAGCCGCAATATAAATTCACTTAAACCTTCATCTAAGCCAGACGATGTGTTTGGGGTTTTAGACGAACACTGTGCTCTTGCCTTATCACCTCTCATTAGAGAAGCGACTGAAAGCAGTACAGGCTGGTGGCTACACGGCGTGCAAACTAATGAGCACACTCAAGAGTGGCCAAACACAGCAGAAGCTTGCCATATAACGGGCTATACTAGTACAAAGAGCATGTACCCAAGCCGTGTTTATTGACCAATACATAGATACTGTTACTGCTGCTATCACTTTTAGCCACGTAATGATGTCATAAATTGTGTTTTTGAATTCTGATTGGTCCGGAAGGTGTCCATTAATTATCCAACAGGCACCCTGGCAGTAGTGCAGATTTATATTAATGCCCTCGATCTACAACGCTACTGTTTCTATAGTAACAGCTGATCAGCAGAGACTCGTACAGTAAGGGCTTTGTGTAAACAGACCTGAAACACACTTCTTTTGGTACTATTTGTTCATAGTAATCGTTACATTACAGTTTGGCCTGATACAATACAGTTTGTTTATATATCTTCTTCTTTGTCTTTCGGCTGTTCCCTTTCAGGGGTCGCCACAGCGAATCATCTGCCTCCATCTAACAGTTTGTTTATATATATATATATATATATATATATATAGAGAGAGAGAGAGAGCTGTATTTCTTTTGTATAATTAAGGCTTTATCAACGTAAATTAAAAGGTAAATATAGTTCATAGGGATCAGCAACAGATTAATTCTATTTACCAGAATTTCTAAGTCATTTATTTATTTTTTTATTTTTTTATCAGGCAACAAACAAAACGTACAAACAAATATGAGTAAAGAGTCCTCAAAAATAAATAAAGAAATGAATGTCTGTGTGAACTTTGAGGACTCTTTCTGTATCTCACTGTAATCAGTGCAGTTTTATAAGGAAATCAGCTGCAAAATTTTACTGAGCATCCCGAAGAACCACTCGCAGTTCTCCTGAGCCTATTTCACTTTGTTTTTTTATCTTAATAGTGGTTGCTTATAAAATATGCTGATTTCTTTCCTAGCATGTTGATGTTTTTAAAATCTGAAATGTTTTTGTACTGACCCAACTAAAGTCTAAAGTCATGATGCCATCTATGACAAGGTTTGTACCAAAAAAAAAAAAAAAAAAAAACAGAGTGCCTAAGGTTTTTTGCACAGCACTACAGTGCTGTGCAAAAAACTTTAGGCACTCTGTTTTTTTTTTGTTTTTTTTGGTACAAACCTTATATATATATATATAAAATTAATATATAATATATAATATATATTATATATATATATATATATATATATATATATATAATTAAAATAACAGGTAACAGAATACAACTTGCAATAAAAGATTTTTTTTTAGGCTTTTACTACAGTTAGAATTGTTAATTTTATATAAGAATATAACTTAAAAGAGATAAGAAGGTGGTGATGAATGTTAAATTTGAGCCATTTGGTTGAAATCTGCACTACTGCTAATATATTTCAGCTTCAAAGATATTGCTTTTCCACCCTCAGTTGCATTAAAAAGAAAAAAAAAATCAACTTTGTTTTAAACTCGTTCCAATTCAAGTTTATCAACTAATTTTGCATTCATTTTTTAAACACCCCTCATCCCTGGAAAGGCTTGAGAAGCACTGGATACCCATGGTTTCTAATAAAAGCTAGAATATACAGTATAACGCTGACCTCATAAAAGTAAAAAACAAATAACGAAATCAATATCTGCTTCTAAGCACACTGGCTCAATCACTAATCCACATAAAAGCAGCATGGACAGCAAGTAGCAGGCAATAAATTGTAGCCCCATGGATGTCAATTCTGTCTCACGCACATATGAACAAACACACGCACGCACGCACACACGAATGCACGCACCACTAAGGCAAAAAAACAAACAAAGAGGTAACAAAGCAGGAAAGAAATGCAAGACTGATTATGTGACGAAGGTGTTCGCTAAGTAAAGATGGCGTTTTTGAATAATTAAGAGACAGCAGAAGCGGACTCCTAAAGCGTTTCTCCTCTCCACCCAGAACAACTAAGCTGTGTGGGGACAAAGGCATGCCCCAGTGGAGCACTCTGTAGCATGCTGCTGAATAACAGTGAGCATCATAACCTGCTGGGGCTTCCACTGCCTCCATATGCCGCTCCCGCATTCAGAAAAGGCAGCGGCTGCGTTTCCTATTCCTGTTCAGAAAGAATCTGGCAGCCCGGATCACCTGCTGAGTTATGGGCCACAAGAAGAATTTCTCATTAACGGGGGAAGAAAAAAAAAGAAGAAAAAAAAGAAGAAGAAGCAGCAGCCACACGAGCGGGACGGGAGCGCTGCCAAATGTATCAGTCTAGTGGTGAGAGGACAGGGGAGAGAGTGGACCCGAGGATTTATTGCCTCTAAAAACGCAGCAAACATTTGGAGACTACAGAAAAAAAAGGTGGTGATGAATACTGCGGCAAAGTGAGCGAGAAACTGTTATCCCAGTGAACAGACACTATCGTCGATGCTAACTTGACCTCAGACGACTGGAGAAAGGCTTTGCAGATCAAAGATCAGTTATGCTGGTGTTCATAAGATATGATCCAATTAAGTAAATTTTACACATAGATTTAATCACCTGCTGGGAAATCACTTGCGTATAAATTACATCACCGTCTGCAACTGTCAGAAGTGTTACCACAAGACAAAACTTTCTTACTGTACAATTAAATCTAAGCATTAGAGGCTAAGTACCATGCATTAACCATTCAGTCATCGCCGTTTTTCTGGACTGTTTTCACTAAACATTCACTCACTCACTCTTATCCTGGACAGGATGGCGGGAGGCCTGGAGCCCATGCCAGGGGACTCGGCACTAGGCAGGGTAGACCCTGGGTGAAGTGCCAGTCCATCGCAGGGCACGCAAGCCTACACCCATTTAAATGCAATTTGGAAACGCCTATCGTTGGAACAGCCTACCGTGCAGCTCTTTAGACTGTGGGAAGAAAACCCAACACAAACAGACTCGAGGCGGGAATCGAACCCTCAACCCTGCAGAACTACAGTGCTTTCCACTGTGTGCCAGGCTGCTGAATTTTACTAAACATTCAGATTAAAAATGTATGAATAAATAATTTTGGTCTAAAGTGTTATAAATAAAATGTAAAGAAATAGTTTTTGTACAGTTAATTATGTTCATGATAAAAAAATCTTGTTGTATTTTGCCATTAAAAATTTTTTTATGAGCCTTTAAGCACTGCACTGAGCTGTGAAACAGAATTTGCAAGAATTCAATAACCAACTAATGATGTAAAAAAAAAAAAAAAAAATAAATAAATAAATAAATAAATAAATGGAGAGAGAGATCAATATGTCTCAGTGTAGAGCGGGCATCACTCTGCCACTTTACCTTGAAGAGCTTTATTCATGATGAGTCTCAGTAACAGTTGGAGTGGAATAAAGCTGGCAGCTAGCAGGAGACGAGTGACTGATAGATACTGCTCTCTCTCCCTCTCCCCACTCTCTCCCTTTCTTTCGAAATTCTCTCTCTCTCTCTCTCTCTCTCTCGGTGGAAGCAGGCACGTTCCCCACCTCAATAATGCTAATCTGCAGCTCCAGTGCGCTGCATGGCGACAGACCAGGCTCAGTTAAAAAGCCAACTAACAAAGAGAGGGACATGAACCTGCTCTGGCTTATACTCCAGAACTGCTGAGGGCCGAACAGGAGGAGAAATCCAGCTTTTGTATGCCAGGTAAAGTGACAGTATGATCTCTTTGCAAGTGTGGAGCTTTTCCGAGGCTTCACCGGTTTATCAGACTGTTTATGTACAACCTGCACATGAGTAAAGTCAGGCTGAAAGTCTATAGCAGATGGGATAGACATGATCCCAAAGTAATCTGTAAATATGTACTGATTAGTGCCGCAACCCAGTGAAAATATAAACCATGACAAACAAGGCTAAATACATGGAATATTACTTATTTATAATATTTTATAAACTGTAAAAATCATTTACAGTAAACTTTTAATAGTCTCACTAATAATAACTATTATTAATTATTCACTCCTAAGACCCAAGTGTTACACCCACTCTTTTAACATGACATTAGAATAATATGAAATAAATTAAACATAAAATAATCAACTTTTACAACTGGGGAGTGTCAGTGTCACCGCAAGGGCTTTGAAATCTTGTAGAACAGCACACAATGCAGGAAATATCGCCATGACAACCAAATATTCTAGCTCACAGAGATTTTTGTCTATCACTGGCAATGTTATGTTGGGGAAAAAATAAGCTCTACTATACAACTGCCTTTACCACACAAAAAATAAATAAATAAAAATTTAATGTGTCAATTTATCACAGTGACTTTTTTAATTTTTTTATTTATTTCCCTGTTTCTCCTCTGAGTGGCATAGTGGTAAAGTGCTTGCCCTGTCATCCGGAGATTGCGATTTCGATGCCTGGGTGATGCTGTAACCTCTCGCAGCCGGAGGTCTAGAGAGAGCTGATTGGCCGAGCCCTCTCAGAGGGATGAGAGGTTCTAAGTGCTCCCATATTAGTCACGGCTCTACAGCCAATCAGGGTTGCAAGCGGAAGGAGCGGATAGCGCTGCCCTCCGAGTGTGTTACGCTGTCCATTACGCCGGTGAAAACATGCGGTCGGTTGGCTTTAGCTGACTATCACATGTTTCGGCCGTAGTTAGCCCCCTAGTGAGGAATAGGACGCGTCTAAATTAGAGAGAAAATCTGGGAAAACCCTGACCTGACTTCTCTATTAATTTCGTTAATTTTAAATAAAGAAACAGCTGGTGCGTCACTGAGGATTTGTAGCGAAACATTTAAAAATCACTTTAGAGAAACTGAATTTGAACAAGTTTGAAAAATAATTTAGTTGGATGGAACACTAAATTATATTTTAAATACTCAGTATTTATTTTATTTTATTTTATTTTTTAAATTGAGCAAAGATTTATCTATTTGACTGTCTGCATGTTGATTAATCTAAAGCTAAAATGTTTATTTACAGTCACCACTGGCTTAAACGGTTAAAGCTCTGGGTTACTAATCTGCAGGTTGGTGATTTAAGACCTGGTGCTTCGTTTTTAATTGAGATTTTTTTAGGCTGCAATGGATGAAGAACTTTTTTTTTTTTTTTTTAAAGGGTAAACTCAGAAACAAGTCTATTAAAACTGTTAAGTTTTCCAAAAGTTAAGCATTTTACCTGAGAGAGAAAGTGTTTATTAAGATGTTTACTCCTATTGATCTTTGTGCAGAAATGCTTTGGAAAAACTTAGCCATGAAAAGGTTTCAGAAATATTTTCTTTTAAAAATTTGATCTAGAATCCAGTGAAAGCAGTGGAGTGAGGGGGACAGAGTCATTAAATACCAGGTATGATAAAAACCGATTCTGAAAGCAGGTCCACGACCCTGCAAACACATTCCTAATAAATTCCATTTGAACTCTGCTGTCTGAACAGCTGAAAGATTTTTAAACAGGGCTTGAATAAAGTATTAAATGTCGCGAATGTAGCGGACACGCTTTTTGTACGGTGTGCAAAACAAGCAGTGGCAAGTCGCACTGGGACGTTTTTTCATGAGCTCGGCATCAGTAGTAAAGGGACAATACTCAGTACTTATGACTGTGCCTAATTTTCATATGACATTTTAGTGTGAAAGCCTGGGAAATAATCACTATGATAAATATGCATGAGAGTGTCTCAGAAATGGCCATGTGGACTCATGTCCTCTTTTAAAAACTAAAAAAAAAAAAAAACTCATGCCTGGCCGAATGGACATCATAAATAAATATTCATAAGGATCCAATCACACTCACTCACTCGTCTTCTATACCGCTTTATCCTGTATTCAGGGTCGCTTAGACCTGGAGCCCATCCCAGGAGACCCAGGGCACGAGGTGGGGTACAGGGTGCCAATCCATCGCAGGGCACACACACATACACACACTCACACACTCATTAACACACTACAGGCAATTTGGGAACGGCAATTAGCCTAACCTGCATATCTTTGGACTGTAGGAGGAAACCGGAGTACCCGGAGAAAACCCACTAAGCACGGGGAGAACATGCCTCAGGATCTAATCAGTCGTTCTTAAATCTTGCAAAGCTTTTGCCTACAGACATTAAAATAAAATGGACACGTATAGCCATTGCAGGTGGAACTGTAAATTATATCATTATTGTAATTAATAATTTTTTTTATATTATTGCAATTTTCTTACACGAACATGCACTCCGTCAGTGTGCACAGTGTCACTCTTGGTATAAAAGCACTAAAAAACTGTAAATCAGATTTCTCAATCGGTATCACAAATTGCGTTCACTTCTGTTTAACCGTTTGCTGCACATAATTAAATCATCAGAGAATGAATGTAAAAAAAAAAAATGTACAGGGCTGCAACCTAAACTTTTTCATTCAGTGGTCAGAAATACGGCGAATAGAAAATTGTCAAGTAGAAATAACACAAGACAAAATCACAGGGGCACAAAGAACCAGTGCTAAATTAATGATGATGCAAATAATTTTATTTAAGAATATTTCAGTTTATTTTGTCTTTTTTTTATCAGTAGAAGACGAGGATCACATTTCTGCAGTGCTACGGCTCTGCTCTTTAGCTCAGAGTGTCAACCCGACAGCAGCAACCCAAAACACATGGCATGTCTGGCGATGCGGATTTGCATCTCTGATGCAAAGCAATATTTCTGGCACATTTTCGTGTCTTTGCTGTACAGTACAGTGGTGTCATCAACAAGCATGTCTAACTACTTTTCACTAATTTGTGATACAGTGCTGTGAGAACTTGGTTGTAGAATGTCTTAAAGTTTAACAATTTTTCCATGAATGGAAAGACTCTGTCTCAGCTCTGTCTCTGGTGGACAGCCTCCTCTAGGCAAAGTCAACGGCTACATTGACAGAGTCCATCTTAACTGTTTACATTGATAACGATCTGATAAATTGTTCAAAAGGATTTAAACAGAACATAGCTTATTTGGTTCTGCCGATTGTCAAGCATTTGTTCATGCAGAAGATGTAGAAGTAGTATTTTTCTCCATCTTTGAGGTTAGGTTATGCTTTTTATTTTTTCTGATAAACCCCACCTTCAGTATTATGATTAGTGACTAGAATTCAGCCTCATCTATTATTTGTGAAATTAGCCAATTAGTGCCTTCCACAATCAGTGGATAAAAAGTAAACACTGGTGGGAGAGAGCTGCTCTCTCCGGGATTACTGATCTGGAATCAAAACCATAACTTTCTTCAACAAACTCATCACGTTTTATGAGCCTCATGTGTACAGACATGCGCAAAAAGAAAATATTTATTGCATCGAGAGAGAACAGTGTTCGTGTCAAGTGTTAACTTAAAAAAAAAAATAAATGAAATAAAAAAAAGTCATCACTCAATTTATTGACCTGCATCAAGTGCTAAAAACAATAAAGAAGATTTAAAATAAGTGGAATTGGATTATGAGCTGTCCAACACATTATTAAAACCTGAAAAGAACCTTCAACTGTACTGAAACTTTAACTTTGTGGAAGAAAGGTGGTCAGGACACTTTTTTTTTTTTTTTTTTTTTTTAGACCGGGGAGTCTATAGGTTTACACGGTCCCTCTCATTCTGACTAAAAATTCATCATCACCACTATGATTGGGACATTATTTCAATTATTAGTGGAATATTACAGTCCATGCAAAGGAAGCTGCTGACTGGGTAAGGAAGAGATTAGCCAGAGGAGAACACTTATGCAACATTTATGCAAAACAATTTTGCAAGCTACACTGACTTGCGCCCAGTTCTATATTAAGAAATATATATATTTACTTTATGTATATTCCAAAGTCGGCGAAGATCTGGCAAAACTGTAAAATAATGAAACGAGTTTAGTATCTAGGTCAACACTCCTGTTGGGCCAAAAGTCCATCTTAGACTGGGGATTTTTCCCTGCATGGGTCAGCACATCATTTAATGACCAGGCAGCTCCTAGCAGCTAATTGTGAGCTAAATCAGGTGGGTTAGTGCAGCAAAATTGAATGTATGTGGTGAAAAAGTGGTTTTTACCTTGCGTCCATCGCTGGCGTGGCAGTTGACGTTGAGCGGGGTGAGCAGGGCCATGAGCTTCTCTTCATTTCCGCTCCTGAAGCAGAGCAGCAGTTCATAAAGAACATATAAGAAGGAGGGGAGGAAAAATAACACCAAAACACAACCGAGAAGAAGGAGGAGGAGGAAGAAAGCATGAGGCAAACAAACAAGTGGGAGAAATGTAACATCCTAGTAAACACAGTGAGATTGAGGGAGATGGAAAGCTAGAGGCAGTCTTCTCTTGTGGGACCTTGGAGGAAAACAATAGCACAGTGTAGGGACTTGGAGCTCAGCGGGGCAAACTGAACTCAAGTCCTCGGCATTCTGTTCATATTGTGCAAAAAAAACCTTACAGGCATGTTTTATCGGCCGCTTCAATACGAGGTCTCCTGTACTGCAGGTGGCGCGATTTAAATTTATGACTAATAAAACAACTGACAGGATAAACTACGGCAAGCGGTTGGAATAAAAAATTTAAAACGTAGGGACCAGGAGGAACTGCTTATTTTGTATAAGAAGAATTAATCAAAAAAGGCTCGGGTGGTACAGAGAGAGATTAATACACAAATGGAGGGTTGAGCATGGCGAGTTAAGCACGCTAGTGAATCTGAAGCAGTCCGTGCACATTGGAAATGACCAATCACTGGCTTGCGAGCACAGTGTGTTCATCTGGTTGCCATGAGAGTGACACAGTGAGCGAAGCCTTCAGAGGAGTCTCGTTTAAGCTAATGCTAAATCGTCATTTGGTGAGCCTGGCACATCTTCACATAACGTATGCCGAGAACTGGGTTTCTAAGACTTTCTGGCTTTGAGATCATTATTACAGCTGTTGAGTGACTTGACTTTCTTCTAAGGCACAGTGTCACACTTAAGTGAATATTTTACCCAATTACCCATAATCTTTATCTCCCTGCTCCTCAGCCAAGCTTATAGGTGTTGAGCCGTTTGGATTTATCAAACCATGTCTAACTCCGGCCAGCACAGGAGCAATATTTAACCCCAAGACAGCTGCTACCGTACTGATGCTCCTCTCCACTTAAAAACAATATTAAAACAATATTTATGGATGTAAGATTAAAGGAGATCAATTTTTTTTTTTAATTAAACCATGCCCCACAAAACCCTTTCATGGAGATTAATTTCATGTGCGTGTTTTTCATGTTGACCCACCTCACGCCTTTAAAAGTATCAAGACTGATGTGCAGTAAAGACATATACAGAAACATACACACAGTCTTTAGCAATGATGTCTAGCTACTAGCTAGTGGGTTTTACAAACCAGATATTGTTAAACCCACTAGTTATAAATTTAGAATGTTTTTATTAATTTATTTTGGGATTTAATTTAATTTAATTTTTTTAAAGGACCAATGCAACCAGAAGAAAACAAGAAAGCGCGGGTCACTATGGGTGATGTCTGGCTGTGTTTCACATTATTTACGATTGATTTGCACCTGTGCTCAGGAATGATTGTTTAGACAGCACTGATGTCATGTCTAAACAGCGATCTACTTTCCTTCTCAGGTGCGATTGGCTTGTCTGTCTGATTCGATCCGTACCTGAGTAAAGTAGAGCGACTGTGTTCTCACTGATCAAAATGACCAAAAATTATCTTGGGGTCCTAATGTGAAAACCCTAATGTGTAAACCCTATGTTCTCTGCTGTTTTTGTTGTTGTTGTTGTTGTTAAGTGTGTATTTAATACATTTATACCACAGCACTACTTTATTGAATTGCACTAAGAGCAGCACTATCAGTAACCATGGCTAATCAAATTTATATACATTTATATTAATGTACACAATATATTACATTTATATATATATATATTAACATCTTTTCAATAACAGCTTATTTACAGAATCCAATATCTTGATGCTCTGGATTAACATGTGACATGGAAGACATTGTGCATTTCTGTAAAAAGGAAAATGCTCCACATTTATGGAAGGAGTCTCCAATGTCGGTGCTTTATACCAGGCATTTGATTCAAGTTTAAAAAGACATTGGAAAAAGTCAAGACAGCCTTAGGCTCTTCGCCTGTGCGCGGCGGGCTGTGATGCACTGGGTGTTCCGGTGTCTTTCGATCCTGACATTTTTAGGGCTAGACTGGCACAATTTGTGCTACACTGGCTCTTCTGTGCACACAGGTATTAATGAGCCTTGGGTGGCTGTGATCCTGTCACCATGATACTGGTATAGAATTGATAATGAATGTTATTTAATACACATGGCGGTGGCTGCAGTGTCATGGCTGAGCGGGAAAAACAATGAAATGTTTTAAAATTGAAAATGGATATTATTATTAAAACCTAAGCAGTGGTATAAAAGTAATAAAACACACCTGGACAGGTCAGCTTCAGGGTGGGAACAGTAACTTGAAGTATAGCAACAGAAAGGGGTCCATCTACTCGACCTCTAATTACTTTCGTTAACTAGCACATCACTGAGCATTTTGATGCTTAATGAATTTCCTCATGTCCTTTTTGAAAAACTGATTGGAATAAATCAATACTAGTTTCTGGAGAAGGCTTATTTCTGTGAATCTCTCGATTTTATCCTCCAGCACCGCTTTTCCTCCACCTACTCAAATTTGCCAAACTAGCAAAAAAAAAAAAAAAAAAAAAAAAAAATCAGCTTTATTCCTCCTAAGCTCCTTCATTGAGATGCGCGATTCATCACCAGCACAGGAAAAAGGATTCGAAAAAGCGTCAAAGTGGTCTTCGTTAGACTCGCTGGTTCACATCCAGAATGAATCCTTACTCAAAAGCAGGAGAGTCACCCTGTATTTGAGTGTGTGTCTGTGTGTGTGTCGCAAGCCTGCCTGTTAGACGACTCTCAGAGCTGCTGTTATGGGGATAAAAGGATGCGAGGCTCCTGCTCTGGCCTGATGCTGGTGTTGGATCGATTTGTAGTTACCCTCGATTCATTACTAAACAACACAAATCCTGTTGTGCGCTCAGTCTCTCTGGAGGCTACGCTGAAGACTGTGTTTTAAAAGGCAGCCGAGACGCTGCGGAGACCAGGAGGCAGGGCAGGGGGTTTTAAAAAAAATAAAAAGAGTTCCAGCTCAACACCAAATAGCTCTGTACAAGCTTAGAGGACGTAACAGTCTCTGTCTGTAGCGAGAACAACAGGTCGGGGACAGGAAGCGAGGGGAATCATATGAACATGGCTTTATTTCGTGAGTTAGCACTATGCTACATGCAAGCCTTATTGTGTTTACGGGGTTTGCTTTTTCTCCAAGGCAAACGCTGATCAACACAAAAACATCCCCAGTCGCTTGAGTGCATGCTCTCACCCCCCCCCCCCCCCCCCCATAATAACTGAGAGACACACATGCGTACATATACACAGAGAGAGAGAGAGAGCGAGAGAGAGAGAGAGAGAGAGAGAGGGAGAGAAAGGGGAGGGGGAAGTAAAGAACGAGAGGAATACACAGAGGAAAGGTGCGTGGACTCACCTCGCCGCTTCCAGCAGTTCGTCCTTCTTGTATTCGCCTAAATGGTTACAAAAAATCATGGTGTCAGAGGCAGACAGGATGAAGGATGCACAGCAGCAACAGCAGGAAGCCAGAGTCACAGAGCAGCGCTGGACCAGCGGCAGTCCAACGTCCAGCGTTAAAATCCACACACACACACATCCACGCACATGCAGAAGGAGCCGTCTGGCTCGCAGATCTCTCCCTCCCTCTCTCTCTCTCTCAGCTGTGACGTTAAACACAGCACGCTCACATCATCATCATCATCATCATCATCATCATCTGGAAAACAAATCGACCTGCATCGCTTGCATTTCCAGCTAAACTGCTTGCCACAAAAAAAAAAAAAAACACGACACACTTGTCTGAGGGGTTTTGTATTCACTCTGATAACACAAGATAACACTGAAGCAAAGGGGGGAGGGGGGGATAATAAGAACGGCCCTTTTCTCCTCCCCCTGCTCACACAGTCGGTCCTATTGACCAATCAGAGCGGCTCTTGTGATCCCCCAACCACCAGCAACACCACCACCACCACCACCACCCTCCCACATGTGCTTTCTCTACAGGAGCAGGAATGTAAGAGAGGCGCGTGTGTGTGTATGTGTGTGTGTGTGTGTCAGTCAGAGGGAGAATGAGGATGGGGCAGCACTTCAAAAGCCTTGATGGAGAGGTAGAATTGACAAAATGGCTCTAGGGAGAACTACAGGCGAGAAGGCTACAGGATTATTACAGTGAAAATTTAAATAAAGTACATTAATAAAACAGTGTGTGTGTGTGTGTGTGTGTGTGTGTGTGTGTGTTTGCATGAAAAAAGCCCTTGTGCGTGCCATATACATGCACACAATCTGACAGAATATAATCCCATATACTATATATATATCGCACCGCTCTGCATGACTAACTTCATCATTATCATCATCGTCTTCGTCACCGTCTCCTGCTTCCTCACTCCATTAATCACACAGCAAGCAACAGTTCAGCTCATTAAATACTGCAATATGAGGGTTAGTCAAAAATGATCCGCACTCCTCCGGTTATACTATAATTTCTGTCTCATCAGCACTCGATACTGTGTCCAAAGTCACTGCTGCGCAGGTGTGAACGCGTTACATCAGTTTATTTATAACATGGTGCGAGCAAAAATGGATGCCACACTTGTGATTTGCACGGAAGTAGAGCTGCATGCAGTGATTTATTTTTTTTATGTGGCCTGTGAGTGTACCTGGTGCCATTATTTATCAAACACTTTGTGCGCAGCATGGAAAAAGCGTTTGGATATCACCAAACAAAGTTTGGACTGACACTATCAGGAAGATGAAAGTTTCTTAAAGAGAATCATGAGACACCGATTCATCACTACACGTCTGAAAGTAAATGGAACGGAAAGCAAATGCTCACGGAAAAAGTTTAAACGTCAACCATCAGCTATAAAATTGATGCTTGCAGCTTTCTGGCGTTGCCAAGCGCCAGTTTTGGAACATTATAAGGAAAAAGGTTCAACAGTCATCAGTGCTCGTTATAGTGGGGCGGCTTATTTAAGAGCTGAAGCCTGAACTTCTAAACTTGAGATTAAACGCAGAGCACGTCCACAAACTTCGGTCCATACTGACGACGGCCTGCAAAAACTTTGTTTTGAGCATCCTTCCTACAGTTCTGATCTCGCTCCATCAGGCTTTCACCTGTTTGGTCCCCTAAAAGCAGCACCACAAAAAAAAATGATGCGTTTGTCTTAAGTTAATTAAAATAAATTCTACAGCCAGTGTGGAAATAATTTTTAACTTATACACTCATACTCATGGTAAATATTTACACAAATGTAATGTTCATTATACTGTTTCTTGATTAATGATAATGATTAATGATTAATCTCCTTCGAACAGTTAAGGTTGAGATGTAACTGCTACTCATCTGTAAAACCTTCATAACAGTTCTAATCCGAGGTGCTGTTTGTTTGTAAGTGATTTCTGAAGCTGGTAACTGTAAATTAACTTCTCCTCTTTAACAGAAGTAAGTTTTGGTTGTGTCTTCCTGGGATGGTCTTCATGAGAGCCGGTTTCATTATAGTGCTTGATGGGTTTTGCACTTGACAATACTGTTCTTGCAAGGACTATTCCCAAAAAGCTGATCTCTGTGTTTTAAAACAACTGACTGTTGTTGTTGTTACATAATTATCCAATTCCATATCTTATTTTAGTTTTAAAACCCCTAGTATTGTTGTAGAATGTAAAAAAGAAATCATTAAACAAAAACAAAAAAAATATACAGGTGTTCGCAAACTTTTGAGCAGTATTGTATATAACAATATAAAAAAAATAAAGAAAAAAAACTGCGGTTATAAAGATGAAAAATATAATTTATAGTTTATAATTATTGCACTGCATGTGATAATTTAATGAGTAAGAATTTTTTTTTAATATCAATAATAATAATAGGGATAATTTAGATTAGATTTTATGTTGGATAACAGATCTCATTATAAAGTCTACTGTGTGATCTCATTATATACCAAACCGACATTTCATATTAAAAAGTATTATTATTATTATTATTATTATTAATAATAATAAAATTCTATTTTATTCTAAATTAATAAAGTTATGTTAATAATCCAAACAAAGTGGCACTTGATAAAGTGTTAATTATTAACATTACTGCATTAAATAAGTTATTCCACACATCACTGTGAAACATTAGATTTGGACTGTTTAAGCATTTCTGTGACAAATTGTTTTCATTATTTAACAAAATATGTTATGAATGATTTGAATGATTAATCTGCATAAATAATACTGTTATTCAAATCAGTGGGGTGCTGTGATTACCCTACACACATGTAAATTATTTAAATATTACTAAGTGTTATTCGTCATTAATCAAAACAACATTAATTTATTTTACACAACTGAATTTGTAAAAGAAATCCTGTGCCCACTCCTCATCCCCATGTGCAGATTCAATCTGATCGGCTGGCGCGGTTTCAATAAAACTTTAAACTATAAATCTAGTTTACATCGGCATTGTACCAAAATGCAAAAAGGCGATCAGTGCATAATAAATGCAGAGGAAATGAAGAAAGAAAAAAACTACAAAAAAAAAATTATTCTGAGCAGATGGTGAGGCAGAAAGCATGAAGGCTTCGGAGACTGTTAATGAGCAGCTTGCCAGGTTTAGCGATCTCTTCATAATAGACGTGGCGCAGATGCTAGAGAGACGGAGACGTTTTTTTCTGCACGGAAACAAAAATGTTTGCACTGCTTTTAATTGCACAGAAAGCTCATGAAACCTTCATGTTAAAGAACATAAGCTGCAGGTCTGTGTGACGTCAGTCTAGAACACGGACTGATTTAGTTACAGCCAGAAACTTGGTTCTATGGTTTTAGTCACAGATGCAGAGGAGGCCATCAGGTAGGAGGCGTGGCTTCATGTTCGAAGGCAGAGCTGGAGGATAAAAATGCATCATAGTGATGGTTTCAGCTCAAACGTATTTACGTGCATTTAAAGCTTTTAGGACAAGACATCACGAGTGACGATGCTTTAAACCCATCGTTCACAGGGTCTAAGCCGCGGCTGCTCGGTTGCTGTGCGGATTCCAACCTCACATGTTCTGCCTTGGCTAGGAACACTTACTGTATAACCTGCACAGAGATTGTCCCGACCTGGACAGCTTACATCAAAGGTGATGACAGAAGAGTTAAGGGAACAGATTAGATTTACTCCACTCGCGATCAGTGTGTAAAGCCTGACTGTGTTGCTCACCAATCACAGATCGCCGCTGTTCCCCTATGTTCAATCATGAACACCCTGTAATTAAACAAATAAGCAAATGCTTATTTATATAATATTTGCATATGTCACTGCAGCGCGGACAGTATGTTTATTTATTTAGCCGGTGATGACTGAGACGCTCATTTGTAAAGTCACCTGCCTGCAACTATTGTATTTCTTCAAGACCATTTTTGGCACCACATGCTTACGTGTGTGACAAAACAGCACTGGTTCTTTCTTATGTCAGCAGTTTGATTTTAAGTGAAGTGCATTTGCTCCCACAGGCTCTTCGGATTGAGAAGGTCTAAGCGAGTTTAATTCCATATCGGTACGATCCTTCTGTGGAGATGTATAAAAAGAAGGTACTCTTTTCTCTTTGTTGCATCTTGTTTCCCAAAAATGGTGGCTCATTATGAAGAATATGACACTTGGTAATTTCACTCACCTCACGTTGTCCGTAATCACTTTTTTTCCTCACCGAGCCAGCATTTCCGAGGACCTTGTGCTGAGTTTTGTGTTTCTGGAGGCTGTAGCTCCTCCTCTTGATATTATCACACAGCAGTTGGCAGGGTGCTAATCGTGAAACTGTCATGTTTCTGTTTGTTAGTGTAACATCACACAACTCACTTACTTACTTATTCACACAGCGTCAACTGCAATCTGAACGATTTTATAAAGCTGTAAATGAGCGTTCTGGTAAACATCAGAAAAGCTGATGATTGAATCATGAGTGTCTACGGAGCCCAAGCACCGACACTTGTCTGCACTTTTTCCATAAATGGGATTAAAAAAAATTAGGGGACTGATCACGGCAGAAACGACTCAACGTTTAGAGGTGTGGAAAAAAAAAACAAGTTGTGATGAAATTCCCCAGGGAAACGTCCTCAGGGCTGGTGTTTCAATAGGTTTACACGGATACTAAATCCATCACGATTATTTGTTTGTTCTGTTTAACTTGATTTGTTTCTAGCTCTCGTGATTTTACTGACTGCACAGCGCTTGTGTATAATAAATAAATCTGCTACATACCCAATTTCAGCAGGTACCAGATGCTTCATGTAAATCAGACTGTATATTTTATACTGAATTACAGCCTTAGGAAAGAATTTTTTTTTGACTCTTACGTGGATAATGAGCTCATTTCAACATTTTATGGTTAATTTGATTTCTTGATTCCCAGCACCCGAAGCAGCAACACAAAAGAGCTACTGTTTTTCTGTAAAAATTCCCCCAAAATGAATATTAAACAGTAAAACTAAAAAAAAAAGTTTTCCAGTTTTATGTTTAAACTTTACACACTTAAAAGGGTTGATAGCTTTCAGGGAAAAAGCAAAGGTCAGAACTGAAACGGTGTTAATTCTTACTAGAAATTCCATATCTTACTTTAACATGGGTCTCAGCGGTGCTTTCCCAGAGCGTGTGTGTGTGTGTGTGTGTGTGTGTGTGTGTGTGTGTGTTGAAGCATCAGCTAAAATAACCCTCAGACTCCCTTTATTTCACTCCTTCTCCAAACATGCCATTTCTGTGTCTACGTAAATGAGCTACTGCTGATCCACACTGCAACCAGACAACAGAGGAGCTGAGCAGCAAGATGTGGAAGGGGTATCTTCGTATATGAGGTCACAAGAGGGGGGAGATATAATTGGCTTGTTTAAACCCTGACCAATACAAAAACAGAAAACAACAAAATGCATCTATCAGAACGAAAGATCTATAATGTAAAAACAGAAGAAAGATGAGATTTTTTTCGCCTCCAGTGAGTAAACATAGCTAGGACATTTAGCCTGCTTTTGTGAACTGATAACGGTGCTGGCACAAACCTGAGTATCCAACATACAAGCTAAATAACTAATATATTCGTAATGATTTGTGCACTGTTCTATTTGAGATGTGTTTGCGGTCACTTACTTTCAGGTGTTGGCTCGGTAAATCACTAAAACATTACATTTAAGGAAAACAAAAAGGAGGTCAATTATAAAAATTAAGAGGACCTGACTTCAGCCCTGTTGGATTGCATGGAACAGAAGCTAAAATCTGTTTATGTTAAATACATCAAGTAATCGGTATTTATATATATTTAAAAATATATATATATATCTGCACTATTTTTCTGATTATGTACTGTATTTTCTAAAGTCCTTTCTACATTGTAAAAAAAATAAAATAAAAATGCTGAATATGTCAATCTTTTTCAGGCTGATAACTCTAAATGAACACCACAACGGCAGGGGTAGGTTTTGGTCTTGTTTTCCTGGGATGGTCTTCATGAGAGGCAGTTTCATCATGGTGCTTGATGGGTTTTGCAAATGCACTTGACAATACTGTTCTTACAAGGACTATTCCAGAACAGCTGACCTTCGTGATTGCTTGGTGTCAATCTACTGACCTCTATCCCTAGTTACAGTGACACCTCAGGTGCTGTGAGGGCAACAACACTGACTAGGGTGTTATTTCACAGATTTGAACAAATCCTGTATTATTCTCGAATGTAGAAAACAAAATCTAAATTTCTGTCCTGGTTCTGTACATGTCAAAACTATGTGATGTGACAAACCACTAGCTGTGCACACAACCGTGACCTGATCTTCCTGCACCAGCTTTCTAGTTAACACTTCAAAACTGAGTGATGTGAACAAAATAAGCTAACTTTCTTCACACTTGGATAGACTTGCCCCTCACTCCTGGCTCCGCTCTCAGTAAGGCTGATTAAAGGATCATGCTGGAGAGAGTCTGTGGGCTGGCGAGAAAGCAACTTCTCAGCATAAACATGAAAAACCTGAGGAGAAAATACCCAGGCTTGAATCCAGACGATCCTCACTGCAGAGTCATGCTGTAAGACCCATGCTCCTGAGAAGGAAGTGTGTGTTTAAGCTCAGCGGAGTGGATGTAGATATTAGCTGAGGAAAGGAATAGTGACCTTTTACCCCGGTGTAGAATCAGATCTAAGAAGCATGACGACCTTTCCTTCTCCGAAAACCCGGTGCAGACCTGGAGCACTAACAGGATGTAAATAAGACAGTCTTTTGTGCTCAATAGATGGTAGAGAAGAGTACGCTTATGTCATCAAGGTATATTTCAGGGATACGAAACTAAAAGTTGCACCGTGATCCAGATTTTTTTTTTTTATAATATTCTATCCTGACATGCTGCAGCAGTTTAAAAATGAACAAATATCTACTTCTGTCTTCCTCGACTTTCAGAAAAAGTCAATCTACGTATGATTTACAGCACTAATCTTAGAGATGTCTAAACCTTTAATAGACTTTAATTCACACTAATGACCTTAGAAACATGCCCTAATTTCCTTGATGACACGCTGCATCAACAGAGTAAAAGTTTTACGTCAACTGACTCAATCTTCCTGAGAAGAAAAGTTTGTGAGCTCCGGTAATCCAATCTGAATAAACCACACTGGATATTATGGCAGTTTAATAATGATCATTGTACAAGCCTCGTGTATATGTATAGAAATTGCAGGGAGTTTCAAACAGCTTCTAATGTGCGTTAAGCCGCGTCGATGCATGCAGCCCCTGGTGTATAATTACGCCAAATAATTTGCACCTCTCATTATTAACCCTATTAGACATGCGGTATAAGCGCTGTACAATCAATAGCTTCCTCTGATGGGAACTGAGTTCAGATGAACAGACAAATAACTGGATAACTAGCGTGATATAAACTCTTGATATGTGACATCCTGGATGTTGTTTCCCCGTGTGAGATCTGGTAGAAAAGCACTTTACAGGCTTGAACACGTGTTGAATCAATCACATGCAGCCTGTACGTATCAAACGGGAAAAGAGCACTTTTGATTAAGTGGTGCATAAAGAGATTGAAGCAAGATGCAGCACCGTGAGCATTGACGCGCTCGCACCCTTTCCCCCGCTCGCCAGGAAATACACTTTCCATCCGGTAACAAGGTGTTGGCATGTAAAGCAAAGCTCCAGAGGACACCTTAACAGAAGGGAACTGAAATCTAATAGCTAGAAATAGGAAAGGATACGCATATACATTCAGCCCACCCGTTCACGGCCTCATTCGTTCGCAGGAATTTGCCTTAAAACCTTACTAAAAATTGTTCGTGTAAACCACGCAATTTCGCCAAAATTCCAAATATTCTCCGCAATTTTTTTCCCTGTGGCAATATATAATTTTTCGAGCATTTTAACGCTAAACTATTTGAAACCATATAACTCACTAATTTTGTAAAAAACATTAACAAATTCAGCAAAATTTCCATATAAAATATACTGTATACATTTTTTTTTACTATACAGAGAACACAAAGCATCGTAAAGGAAAATGTGGCTAGGTATGGTAAAATATTACCATATTTACCTCGCTTATAACAACATAAAACAGCGCATATCAAAGAATTACAGTACATACAGGGGTAGAATCTTTATTTTACATTCTAGCACTGCTGGAGATTGTACTGTCCAATATGGGTTTACATTTACATTCATTACAAGGGTAATGTATTAAGCTGAGTTTAAAATGAAAGTAAGTGTTTTGGGAGCATATTTAGGGTTTAACTACAAAAATAGGGTTAGGGGTTAATGTAAATGCCCTGTTTTTTTACAATTCGCTCTAGGAACATGACCCTCATGATTATTTACATATAAACATAAATACATAAAGGCACACTAAGAAAGAAAAGGTGGTTCAAGCACTAAGAAAAGGCTCTCAAGCTCTTATCTCCACTATATATTTAATAAACCTTTATCAAGCTTATTTTCCCTGACATCAATACACAAAACTACTCCTACACAAACATCCTGTCTGTAAAAGGTTCTGTGAGTTCTGCCAAATGTTACAGGAGGCGCTGTGTCTCAAGGCTGTTTGTCTCCTGTGTTCATGTCAATCAACATCACATTCTCAGTATGCATCCATCCGATTTAATACAAAACATCATCTCGAGCCAGACTAATAAAGAAAACGTTATAAACTGCAGCATTACAGGAGCCAGACAGTTTAAACACCAATCAAATCTATATAACAAAGGTTTTTTTTTTTTTCCTAGCCACCTGATGTATCTAAATCTTTTAAATGTGTACTCCCTAAAAAACATAGACTGACCCCTGCTTCTATACAAGACCTGCGATACTTGGGGTCACTGTGTTAAAGACATACTGACATCATGAATCACAACGCAGGTGCGTGATTCACATAACACACATCAGCGCTCTATTAACGCATCCGGTGTTTAAACTCCAGAAGGTCCAACATGCACCAGCCATCGAATTTAATTTAGGGACCACGCTGGGTCATGATGCTCGACATGCACTAACGATGATATGATTATATGACCAAGATAGAGAAGTTCGATCAGGCTCTTCACTTAGCTTTTAAATGACACCAGCTCCACGCTGCTTCAATCGACAGCCTCCCAGAATGAGGTGACGAAGGAATGGCGCTCATTTTATTTTTTTTCAATCAAACTACAAACCTCTATTTCTACTTATAATGACATCTTAGGTGCTGTGAGGGCACTCGCTATGGATTGACCCTTCATTTTGTCCTGCCACAGTCTTTTATTATTTAGTTTTAATAAAATGAGAATTTACACATGCACCTACTTATTTAGACCCACCTGTGGTGAGTTTGTTTACAGAATTAAACCGCCAGTCTTTATTTGTGTACTTGTACACAAACTCCGTTAAGTCATAATTTATTTACAAATGGCTCTGAATCAGGAAGCTGAAGCAGTGACATGTGGTCACCTCCAACTTACAGACAGACCAATCTTCCATAAGCAACCAAAAAAGGACACTGATTACATTTTATTCAATATAACAAATTTTTACTGGTATTTGTCTTAAACTACTATATTTC
Source organism: Clarias gariepinus (assembly GCF_024256425.1). NCBI lineage: Eukaryota > Metazoa > Chordata > Actinopteri > Siluriformes > Clariidae > Clarias > Clarias gariepinus. The sequence goes on along the minus strand of NC_071118.1, from coordinate 14,730,164 downwards.
TAAAAATTAATAATTATTAAAAACTGCTAAAAGTATTTAATAAGCAAAACACAAAAGTTAGAACCCAGACATCTGATTAAACAAGAGGCAGTCCATAAGTGGTGATAACAGACAGTAACAGCACTGGGACGTTTATGCATCCCTACGTGTCCCAGGTGTTCTACAGTCATTGTTGCCAATCGTCGGCTGCAGCATGTGTAAAATTACGTCAGTCCAGGTCCCCATACCGAGGACAGAGCACCTACCTGCCAAAACCAACATTCAAAACCAGTCGCAGAGACACTTTCAGCAAAAAAACACGTCTGATTGCATTTATGTCACCTTAAAGGACACCTTGCCCCCTTAGTGAGTGCTTTTAATTCTTTCAGAATTGCCTCTGTGTGGTTTATTCATGCCTTAGATGAGTTACAAAGCTAACCAGCTTCTGATACAAGACTGCATCCCCGTGCCTACGACTGCATCACAACCGTGCTGATTGTTCACTTTAGAGAATTTAACAATTCAAAGTTAACTAACTATAGTTGAAAAAGAGTAAATTGATTCAGAATTGAAAACAGACCCACTGATTCAATTAATCGAATTGATCTGCTCAAAAGAAAACTCTTCTCAGCCTACAGACTGGCCTGTGCTGCCACGCTCGATAAGTAAGGAGGCTGATTATAGTGTTGTATTTTACACAGCCTTTGCAATCACTTTCTTTTTTTCCTGGAGCATGTCTTAAGAAGGATTTTAACTAGTCATGCTGTTTTATGTTTAAAAATACATACAGCATAAAGACTGGCATCATTAGGATCGTGTATACTGATAAGCTTAAAAAAAAAAAAAAAAAAGTCTAAATATTTTGCTCTTCTGACCTCATTCTACAATTACACCAGGCATTTCACTTGTCTTAGTGACTTCTGTGCTTCATTGAACTGCTCGAACTTCTAAAGTGCAAGACAATTTGAAGTTTAGTCTGACTTGCAGCTCAGACTCAAGCATGGTGACTGACAATCTGTTTCTTTTATCAAATCACACAACCTCCATGTGACGGAAGACTCGATCAGCACTGTTGACTAGATGGAGAAAGATAAGTCAAGTCACTGCTTTTAACAATTCAGAGGCTCCAGTTTCCCTGCAGGGGAAAGGAAAAAAAAAACAGGCTCACTTAAAGTGAAGGGAAAGGACTGGTGCAGAATCACATCCATCACTGCATGTAGAATCACATCATCTTCATCACCATCCCATTAAACCTGCAACTTTGACCACTGCACTGATTTTTCCACATCCAGATTAATGTTATCAAAAACCTAGAGACTGTCCTCTTGATACAATACAGCCTTCTCAGAGAACGTCTGTGCCAAATGCCAGCCACGAGGCAGAATGTTTCTCGTTGCCATCTGATTGTTTTTTTTTGTTTGTTTCCACTCAGCAGAATTATTCAGGACGATGTATAATTTAATAAGATTAATAAGATTTATTAAGATTGCATAACCTTGTAGACAATCTCTGTACAATCGGAGTGCTGCATTACAATATGCATGGATGACAGGACACACTCAGCAATGGTATTATCCATCACAGCGCCTTTAGTACCAAATACGAAGGTCCGGCCTACACGCGGGTAATCCTCTTTTATATGCAATGAGATTTTACAGCCGGAAGTGGCGTGTGCCTCGATATCTCCCTGTACTGTGCATCAAGAAGTTTACAAAACTTCTCAAGGGCATCATCTTTCAGCAGGCAAACTCGGTATACACATATTCAAAAAAACTCCCTAAACATCACAAGCTGCTGCACAGAAGATTCGATTGCTGGTTTTCTGGTGTTGTTTATAACGACATCCTCAACTGTACTGCATAATGTGCAGTGTTACTTCTTTCAATTTCTAGAGCACCGTGTTATGCTTTCTGTATTAAATAGAAGCATTATCTGCAGCATATTATTGAATCACACACACTCACAGGGTATGTGACATGGATCTGTAGCTGAATAGCAAATGGAAAAAACGATGGAAAAAATTTATTGATGGAAATAAATCAATCATTCTAATTGTGTAGTTAGAATGCTATGTTGCTATGTTTTCGGAGGTCTTGGCGCTTTTGGCATTTATCACTGCTAAGTTGGAAAAAAAAAAAGCATTGCCCTTGAATTTTCCATGCAGCTAAATGACCTGTGTCTTCAGAAGAGCGTCTGCCTTAACGTCCGCCTCGGACAGAGAACCAAATTAAATGTCTAAGCAATTTGGAGGATGCATCAGCACAGGCGATGTACAGAAATAGGGCGATATAGGAGGAAATACAGTGCTGCATGTGAGTCTCTGGAGTCACCATGGCAACCAGTGCAGATAGGTCAACAACGTGTGGAATTTGGGCTGCCAGTCTAAACAGAGCCAAATCCAATCTGATCACAGCCAAGTAACAGTGTGGACAGTCAGTGTTAAGATAGGATTTCTCAAACAAATCGGATTTGCCTGCAGTCTGAACGAGGCACGAGTCACAAAGTTACGAAGGTCTTATTAAAGGTGATAACTAGCCAAAGTGATTAATGAAGCTGATAAGTTAGCAACTAAACAGGTAGATTACATTCATAACAAAAATAAAGGATTCTTTATTTCTGTCATTACTATAAATGCGCCATTTTGACAAAATGTAAAGCACTTTGAGATTCTGTATTTAAATGTAAAAGTGGCCTGCATGTGAAGTATTCTTATTAAGGTACCATCCTGTCGCTCAGCTGCTAAGATTCGCCTCCTGGAGCGGTCATGTACCTCGGCTCTTTTTAAAATGCAGCATTAAAGAAATCTTAAATAAGCCCCAGCAGTGGGGAACAGACGGATGCTGAAGATATACCTACAGGGTTCTCTCTCTCTCTGTGTGCTAGCGGAGAAAGAAGGAAGGAGACTGAAATGCTTTAAGCCAGTGATGAAAATGTTTCATGAGCAGCTATGCACTAAGTGAAGATAACAGCTGGAAACCCTGGCAGCTGGCGTGAATTTAAAGAGATTTTTTTCCCCTCCCTTCAATTTTTTTCTTTTCTTTTTCCGGAAAATGGTTGGTTTATTGCCAGGGACTGCTGGAGGAGGAGGTCACTCTGAGCTGAGCAGCAGGGGTCATTTCGGTTAATTTAGCTCATCTTTGGGAGCACGGGAGGTCTTACAGAGCTCAAAAGACGAACACGGCACAGCGAAGAAGAAGAAGAAATGGATGATGCTCAAATGACAGATGTGTGGGCTGTGAAGAAATCTGACACAGCCATGAGTGTTAAAAAAAAAAAAAAAAAGAAAAAAAAAAAAACAGACCAGAGAAAACTCGCTTTTTCCCCGGGTTGCTTGATTTCTGCCACAGAAAGGCTCGTAAAGTGGACACGGAAGAGTCACAGTTTAGTGAGGGAAAAGTGAAACCCTCTTGGTAAACAGAAGGCCAGGGATTATTGAAAGTTTTGTCGATGAGAAGCATCCAACTGAGCCTGACTGTCACTCAGCTTTGCCTGGAGAGTTCAGCCATCAATCAGTTTCGGCAAAATTGATGAAAACATGGTGAGAGAAAGAACAGTGCTGGGGATGAGCGTCAGTCACTGCAGCCATATGCTAGCACAGTGAAGTACTGCTGATAACATACGACGCTGAAAGTTTGCAACAGAAAAATAACTTATTTTTCTTCTTCTTCTGTTAGGCGCAACTTCCTTTCTGCAAATTGGATTTGGCAAAAGTTTTACTCTAGTCTGATGCAACACTCCCATTTTTTTTTTCTAGCATCCTGATCACAAACTTCCCTACAACGTGAGATGTCCTGATAATCGGATACCAGCATCAGGTATCAGTCTGACCCCGCGCTTATCTACTAATGCTAGTTTTGGGGATTTACATATGAGGGCCCCATGATCTTTTCTGAGAACATTTGTCCCCAATGTTCGATTTATTTGGATCAGTAAGAACACAGGAAAAGGTGGCGTCGAGAATGATATGGCGTACTCAGGCATGGATCCAAACAGGTACGGAAGCCAATTGTGGAAGTAGATCACTGTTTAGACGCAACATCAGTGCTGCCTGTCTTCCCTGAAATCTCTGAACTTATCTTTTGCTGTACACAGCCATAGCTGATAGAAAGTAGGAAGGCACAAACTATCACTAATATTAGTCATAGTGCGAAGATTGATGACGTCTTTGTGTCTCTTAAACCAAGTAGGTGCATACTGCCACTTACACAAGTCTATCTGAGCATAGAAAAAAAAAATAATAATGCGAACGCTGGCAAGCAGGGGAGTGGGGAGCAATCGTTCCTAAGCACGATTCAAATCATTTGTGTCTGATGTAAAAACATCCTGTTTGTAGTCATGAACAAAGAAACTGTCAAAATAAAATAAGGTCACCATGTAGGTGAACTGCAGGTTGTGTTCTCTCCAAGTTTAATATCAGAAAGTAAAAGGAAAGTTAAGGGTTTTTTTTTGCGAAGGTGTTATAACTGGTTAGCTCGGAAAAGATGACGTTGTGAGTGAAAATGCGCATATTCGCATGAGAAGTCTGAGAAACTGTAAAAAAATATTTATTCTTAGATTTCTTATATTGACAATAGGTTAAGAATTGATGTCCTATTTTAGACATGCTGTTTTTTTTTTATACATCATAAATTTTCTTTCTTAAATGTACAGCATTCCTTGCGTAGTTCATGTTAAAGTTGCCATGTTGTTTTTTTCTGAGTGGTTGCCATGGAAGGATGAAGGATGTGAAGCCTAAATGGGGAGGTTTCATTGCCTATGGAATGTATTTGATCTTAAGTTGTAATTATCAGCTACATGTATATGGCTTTTCAAGTAAGCATATATTAATGTAATAAAAAGTTATTTCTCATTAGCCTAAAAAAACAAAACAGAAGATTAATGCATTCCCAAAAATTCTGTTCATTAGATAGACATTGGGGGTTCTACTTGGTTATGAATAGCCTTTCCTTTGTGTGCCATTTCGTGGATTGCCACACTGATTTCAAAACCAACTGTTAAATGATTTATTACCTTTATAATAGAAATGCACCGGACCAGTGGATCAGCCAGTGGCCGGAATTGGCTGGTTGTCAGGTTGATTAGTCATGACTGCAACCAAAACACATTTCTATGGCATTACATTATCAAAAAGTTGCATGTGTAAGCAAATTAATCTTCAAACCCACTTATTAAACACACTTACATTAGTCTCCAAGAGCATTATCTCAAGTAATGAAACATTCGCGTCAGATGACTCATGACTTTGGAGGCATTTGCGGCGGTAAGACATCACCGTTTCTTTACATTCCTGAAGGTCGAACGCTCTAAACTATTCACACACTAGTATCGCGTGTGGTAGGAGTGTATTATTTGCTAAGTTGGTTTAAAAACATGAAATAGTAAGTGAAAATAAAGAATTGTAAAAATAACATTTGTTTAATTAAATTTAAAGTTAAATGTTTAAGTCTTGTATTTGAAGTTTGTTTATATGCTGCACTTGGTTTTTAAGTGAGAAAACTAACGTTATAATAAATGGGCTACATTTAATTTCTCATGTTCAATTCAGTTGTGAATCTGATTCGAGGTCTAGGTGCTCGGTATGATTACTGTAAGTATACAAAGAGGCGCACTAGGGTTGTAATGATGTCACTGTTAGTCATGGCGTAAGATGACAAAGTTACCTCACTGCTAAATTGATACTGTGATTAAATTTTGATTAAACTGCATTTCATCTTTTAAAGTTTTTTACCAAAGTGAATCTAACTGCTTTTAAGTCTGGTGGCCTCAACTTTCTGAACATTTCTCAAACTCATTCCTCTTTACACTTCAGTAATCACGCAACACACACTCTGTACAGCAAAATCAGGTAATTAAACAGAAGCTGAACGTTGATTCTCATGTCTTTAATGAAGTGTGGTCCTGCCCTCAGTCGCACCGGATGGTAGATCATGCGTTAATGAAGAGTTTAACAAGACCAAATTAAGGATAAAGTTATGGTTTAATCTTTAAACTGGCTCAAAATTCTTGATATACTGCTTGGCGTACAGTGTGTAGCATTCAACCAATACATACAAAAGTCCTTATACACAGATTAGTGCAGAATTCAACATGTGCTTAAAGGACACCTGTAGCAGTCGGCGCCCGGCAGCTGCTCCATGTTTCAGCTCTGGCTAGAACACAGTCGAAACCCAGATTGTGTAAGTGCACCAGGTAAATGAAGTTGTCCAGTATAATACAGTCTCCTTGCTCAGAACAAAGACTTTACACATCATTTCATTCTTTCTATGAGACAAACCCGTACTGTCGAGCGAGTCTGTGAGAAGCTGCTCGGCCATGTGAAAAACAGATTCCAGCTGCACGGGAGCATGGGAAGATTAATCACTTCCCATCAAGGTGCTAGAAAAACATCCAGGCCAACTGGCAGCATGCACTTACCTGAACACACTGCAGGTTTTCTTTGCGAACGCAGCTTATGAAAAATATCGTCTGTCAGTTCAGGCAAATGAGTTTAAGACTTTTCCCCCATCGAGAAATGGTGGTGTTGCGCAGAACAAGGAGGAGGGAAATGGAGAAGGGTCTGAGAGTTGACATGTTCTCATGGCAACGCTGAGTAAGATGGATAGATGGATGGATGGATGGGTGGGTGGTGATGGTGGTCTCAGGAAGCCGAGGGGCTGACAGTCTTGAAAACCTGGCACGTCACTCAGCAAACACTGATTCAGCCACAAGCCAAACCTGCTTCTCCACACTGCATTATTACTACTGAACATCAGCACAGGTCACTGAGACTAGCACCAGCTTCATCGTGTATATATACAGTATACACACACACACAGCCAAAATGTCTCATGAGAAAGCTAACAAATTTTAATATAATAAAATCAGAATCCTGTGTGCAGAAATCCCACGTAAGCACAAATCAGACTGTGGCTAATAATTGCTGTTTTCTGTTGCTATAGTTTGCATAATAAAATAACTGTAATGCATTATCTAAACACAAGAGACAGTAGGAAAGGTCGATTAAAGTCAATATATTAACGTTTACCAAAAATCTGTCCGTGATCGATTAACTGGCAGCAGTCAGTTCCCTCTCACGCTACCGCACCTGTTTATTCTGCTACTGCGACGGAGGTGTACTGCTGCCGTAAAAATAGTAAGAAGGGTATACTGATTGTGGGACGTGCTCTGCAGAGTAACAGTTTTAACCTTTAACACTTAAGCGGCAGCAATCTGTGCGACAACACTTCACTGTCATTACTGGGTGATTTATATAAAAATAATAATAAACAAAAAACTCTATTCGGGAGTGTGCGCTTACTGTCATGTAGAACCAAAACCCATAAATTGTATTGTTACCATAATATGGATATAATAATAACCAGTAATCTTACAAATCTGTGCCATTTCTTTACTTATTAAACTCTTTTTTTTTCTTTCGTCATATTGCCTAGGTTGTGTTGAAAAAAAGGATGTGTCTCACTTTTTCACTACACATACAGTATTTATGAATACACAATAATGCAAAAAAAAATGGCTTACAGTGTTCTGACAAACAGTGCCATCTCTATACATTAGTGATGGGTCGTTTATGAACAATTCATTCTTTTTAAACGAGTCTTTAACGTGACTCAGAACAACCAGAGAAGTCTCGGAGAGGCATTTGTTCGTTTTCGAAATCATCGCAAAACCTCTGTAGGTTATGTACAGAAAACAAAAATGAGTAGTTACCTATAAGTCTTTTCGGTCCGAATCTTTCATTTTTTTGTCACGTGACTTCCATAGATGCTATGCGGTGCAACAGATTCATAAAGCTGTTTATTATAATATGTCCTTAGCTGCACTGTAATATTTTCATTAATAAAACTATAGACAAAATTTGTGTATGTAGACGTGTTGGGGGTCTGTTTATTGAAAATGCAACATTTTATTTTATTTCTGATCAAAAGAACGAAATGAACTAAATGGCTCACAATCTGTTCATTTTGATGAACAAGATTCAAAGAACCGAATCACTAAAATGATTCAAACTTCCCATCACTAACATATACCAAAGAGTGTTTAGTTCTAAAAAATTTTACTTCATTTTTTTTTCTCACAAATGGGTAGATAAAGGGGAGGGTTAATTGGTTAAATCTCTAAAATGTGAAATTAATAGAAATGGCAAATAAATACAAAATATTGTGTTGAAGGCCTCATGTGTTTTTAATGGCGTAGACTACCATTGTGCTGACAGGTACTGTAATACTGAGGTGTTTCCGCTGGCTGCCAATGCAAGTATATTTCCGAACAGGAGGAAACATTGTTAACCCTAAATAAATAAATAAACAAATTAGTAACGCTGTAAACGTTGTGAGTAAATAATCTAATCTTCAGACAAACATAGCTAAGCTGACTCCAAGCTGGTAAAAAAACAGAGGTTCTTTCACACAACCCTGAATTTGATCAGCAGCAATCTGATTTTGAAATCATGGGAAATCATAGGATGATCAGCCAGAGTTCTGTCTCACTTTTGGAAGAGAAACTGTGGGGAAAAGTAAATTTTTTCACCAGCCTCAAAAATGTGAAATATCCAATGAAAAAGAAAAAAATTGTAGCAGTTTTTAAGTTATTTAAAGGTGGCTCACAGACCTTGTAGGTGGTTTACAGACAGTTTACAGACTCTGACGGTGGTTTTGCCTCTCTGGAATGGACCACAAACTACAAAATTATTCCACATTCCTTGTTTAATTTTTGACATGGAAAAATTCTCACAAAGCAAATCTGCTGAAACTTCTAACCAGTACTCTACATACGACAAATATCAGAGATCTAAAACATGTCAACCATTTGGTTTATCAATTTAAATGTATTTATGACTTTAACGTCACAGAGTCGAGAAACAAGTATTTCACTTTGCCCTGATCTCATGACCGGTTTGAGAACTGGGGATAAACGTCTCAAAATACGCTGGGAAAATAAACACCGAAACATTTGACTATTTAATATAAAAACATTATGGAATTCATCGCTAATCAAGATCAGATCATTTAATAACCTGGCTGTGCTCTACGTGGTTTATAGGTTTCTTCCTGCAGTCAGAGAGACTAAGCTAAACCTGCTAGTGATCTGTAATAAAATCTGACCGCAGGCTCACTAAAGGGATTATGCATCTGCTGTAATGAAGTTCATCCCGTACGATTTAGCGGATTAATGCAAGCAAATGAACGTGCAGTAAATCTTTAGCTCATGACAATAAGCTGCATCACACTGGCCCTCTCTCTCTCTCACTCTCTCTCTTTCACACTCCAAAGCTGTTCATCGATTCAGTTCCCTTCTCACAGGTCCATGGTTCCCTCACACTGGCTTTAGCCTGTTTACAGAGGATGGCTCTCACAGGGCTGCATCCTGATCTGGCGGCACAGAGGACCCAATTTAAAAGTTGCTGGCTTCGAGCAATCTCGGGATATAAGCCGTGGGGGTTGTGTGCCGCTCCAGGCCTCTCGGCAATCCGCTCGTTTTCTCTCTGCAGAGCTGACGACGATAAGCGCAGCAGCGGCACCTGGCCGGATCCAGGCAGCTTTCCCAGAGCGCTTGGGACGTGTCCCGCACAATCAACTACACCACGAGGTGCCTGCTCTTCTGCACAATGTGGTGTTCAGGAGCACAAATCACAAATTCACCAGCAAGGACACTTGGCAAGTCAAAGATCCGAAGTCTACTTCCCAGTTCTGTGTTGGGTTGCAGAAAGCTGATTCACCCGGCTTAAATGTTATAAACTCTTTTACCCCTAGTGAAAGAAAGGCTCCGTGCAGAATTCTACACATTTCAGGCGTATTGCAGTAAAGCCACAAATCCTACTGAATGATTTCACAGATTAGACCGATAGTATAAACCTTTAACTCCTTAATCTATAAAAATAAAAAAACAAACCTGGACATTTACAAGTCATTATATATAGCTACATGACAAATGGGACTCATTATATACACTCGCTGTCCATTTTTAAGGTGTATACTTGGACGATTATGCAGATATCCAATCAGGGAATCGAGCACAACACATAAAATCTTCAATCTGCAAGATTTTACAACTTAAAAGTTTGATTATACAACTTAAAGCCTCGCTAAATAAAACCAAACCTACCAGGATGTTTCCGGGATTTGGAGAACCCAAAGTAATCCCCATGTGAACTTGAGTCCTGAATCAACATTTACACTTCAAATCATTCTGCTGATGTTGTGTTTCCCAGATTACATTACATGACAAGCGTCCATTACTCCTCTACAAGTCTCTGTGTCTATGAATGGTTAGTATTGATAAATATGAAACCAATATGAATAAGTCAAATTGAATGCACCACTGTCCATTAATCATGACACAGTAATCATTAATCAGCACACACACCTCCGGAGGACACACTCAAAACCTCAAATGTCGCCTCCAAGACAAAAACAAACAAACCTGTGTGTGATGAATGAGATCTCTTTCCACGTTCCTGTAATGTTTTATTTATTAAACACTTGATAAATATCAGTAGGACGCTTGCCCAGAGAGATCTGCGTGGTCAGAGTGCGTCGGACCCACAAGGGGGCGCTGTGAACTTAGCATACCCTTAACAAAAAGATCAACAGCACACCAGCGTCCAAAGAGAAATGAAGGCCAAAGTTAAGAATCAAAAGCCAAATCAGTCCCTTCTTTAATCAAATGCTTAGCCAATTAACTCAGAAACGGCACGTGGACCTTTAAAGGCTTCCTGAACAGGCGTCTCACTTTAGCCTCAGTCCGTAGTAGAATTTATTCTATAAAAATATCTTTCCCACGTTGCTCAGATGGAACAACATCTCAATCCTCACAGTAAACAATAAGCAATTAGGGGTGCTCCGTCTCTTATGTCCATCGCCTTGAAAAATTGTAATTTGAATCGTTTTTGGTTTTTTTTTGCATCCTGGAAAAATATCTAAACTAACCGCCCCTAACCGTTTTCAATGGTACAACCATTTCTACAAATATCCTTCATCTAATCAGAGACACCGGGAAAGAACTCTGATGATGTCAGATGCTTAGTCCTAGCGTGTCATTACAATTGACTAGTTTATAAACAGCGCTTGACACTCGTGCTCCACAGAGAGTCTGATTAAAGACATTCCCATCCAAGAAAAGAGGACACAGCTCCTTTGCAAAGCGACCTTTCAATACCATTAAACAAAGCAATTAACTGAAATGAATGCTGCTTAAGACGCGCTCTAAAAAGCTCCACTGAGTGCTTCATCAGCAAAATCAATTAGCTTTCTTAGGAGAACATCACGAACATGTGCTTCTCTTCTAATCAGAGTATCCGCCCCCCCCCCCTCACTTTTTTTGGTTGCTTTTGTTCTGTTGTTGTGCTGGGGTCTTGTTGAGACTTGGATTAGTTTTCCTGTTATCTATATTGTTTTTTTTTCCGTGTTTTCGCTGGACGGCTTTCAGCTGGGTTTTACTTTACGAGATTACTTTCTACACCCTTGGGCTGCACGGCGAGAGCTGGAAAAATTAATCACGGTAGTTTACACATCAGTTATTTAAACATTACAAGAGTCTAATCATTTTGTTTTATTCCACTTTACCATTTTAAAATAACAAAAAACGACATTTGCTTTCATATTGTACAATTTGGTGTGTAAAACACACTGCCTTGGCAAAAAAAAAAAAAAGAAAAAAATTTGGGCTGCGTTAAGCAAAGAAAACAACTAAGGAAATTTGGAATAACTGGGACTGGGTTAAGAACCCTTAAATACATCATCTGAACCTGGAAGGAAAGTGCTCTGTGAAAGAAATGTGGTTGGAAAAAATAATCATTAAAAGGAGATCTCTAACACTTGGTCAAGTTGCAGGACAACCAATCAACGGTAAAAAACCATTAGCTATGTTAAATAGTCAAAATGAGAATTCTATACACGGACAATGTGATAATAACTCTCAAGGTTGGAGAAAAAAAAGTAATGTGGCCTGATGAGTTCGGATGGACCCTACTCCAGAGTGAGGGGTCAGGTTAAAAGGGAAGCACATGAAGCGATGCACCATCATGCATAGTGCCACTGTACAAGCTTCTGAAGGGGGGTGTTGTAATCTGGGGTTGCTTCAGTTGGTTAAGTCTGGGCTCAGCAACGTTATGTAGCACTAAAATAAAGTCCGCAGATGCAGCGAATGTTATCGCATCCAATTTTTTCCTCCCTGATAGCATACGAGAAATCATTTTTACACATGAACTGGCCATTACAGTCTGTGCTATAACCAAATTGATTCCACGGCAGTAATTTTTACTGTCTGCATCTTTATTTTTCACACATTTTAAGGTAAAACAAAACTATCGAAATTAACTAATAAGCATTATAGAACAGTTTGTTCCAACTAAGCTATCTGATTGGACGAGAAGCATTCAACGAGTGCCAATAAAGGTCAGTAACAGCACTGGGATATCACTCTGCGGCATCAGTGGTCGAGAGTCATTAATTAACTTAACTAACTGTCAAACGCAGCATGGGTAAAAGTACGTCAGTACGGTCTCCAGGACTGAGGATAGAGTGGCTACCTGCTCTGTTTTTTTTCCTGCTTCTGAATTCCAAATCTCTCTCCAAGCCCTGATCAAGGGCACTACTTGACATGTGAGACGAGTGATTGTACACTTTAGCACACTAGCTTTCCATTCATCGCTGTTCAGGAATTAACCCTGGAACCTTGACTTTAACAGAGCTGATACTCTAAAGTGTAAAAAAAAAAAAAAAAAAAAAAAAAAAAAGGGGAAAATACAAAGAGAAACTTATGAGATTTGCAAGACTGTCCACTGACTCAAGGATTTATTCTCCTCAACTTTTAACTACATAGTGCCGGTAAGAATTTAAAACTACTTTCACCGCTGTTAATTACGCTAACCGCCAGTCTGTCAGTCGTGGTTTGTTAATCCTGCCAGGTAAGGAAGGATGTGTGTTGGTGAAGCAAAATAACTGATTAAATAAAGAATCAAATCATAATCTGTTAATAATAAATGATGTTCAGCATTCAGGCTGTGCCCTTGAGCCCACGACGACATCATACACAGCACTCCTTTGTGTGCCATGTAACTGTAGGAGTACGTACTTTATCAGACATGTTTTATTATGAACATGTTATTGAAGAGAAGCAACAAAAATGTTTGTATATACTCTTAATTATAATTTACAGAAATTAGAATCGGCCAAGAAAATTGCAGCTCAGAATGTGCTGCTACAGGAAAACAATCAACGTTTTAGAGTAACAGTAACCCTAACCTTCTCACACCACTGTTGATTATTATTCTATATCAGCACACAATGTTTTTGTGCCTTACAGAATTCGTTAAAACTTCAAAAGATGGCCTTAGCATTAAAACAGTCATTGCTTTAACAAAAACAAGAGCACAGCCATGTTCCTGGCCGTCTCACGCCATCCACCAGTGCAGATACGTGTAACTTGACTGCTTTTAAGGTAGATGAAACGCAGTCAGCTCGGTATGTTTACAGGCAGACAGCTTTAACTGTTTGCTGTTTTTCAGGCTAAGCTGATCTGCCAGCACCAGGTTTCTGGGGGATCTGTGCATTACACGCACAAAGTGGATAAAGCCCTTTAAATTCAACATACATTATTTATAAATAAACAGACTACTAAAGGCTGAGCTGAATACAAAAGCTTCAAGCCGCCCGGCACAGCAGCGAGAACAGACAGCTCAGATCGATGGGTCGTGCACAGGTCATGCGTCTCTGTCGGTGTCGGAGCTTATGCTTCCAAGCAAAAAAAATAAAATAAAAAAATAAGAAAAAATAAACAAACAGAAGAAGCTCCAACAATCCCTGGAGGCGTTATTAGAAAGTAAGAAAGCAGTGAATCTGTGTTGGAACACTGCGCAGGTTGCACGCGTGTCATGTGAGATCCTGAATGTGTGATAGTCTTGCGCAGTGAAAGCAGACGCTCTTCCCCAAGTCACAGCTAATGAAACCAGACGTGAAAATATCCCAGTGCTTAACAGTAGAAGTTAACACAAAACACAGAATAGTGAGCCTTGTGCAACCATAAAACCACATAAATAAAATACATACATGAACTTTTTGGGGGAATGGAATTACAAAATATAGTGGTGATACAAATCAGGTCAATTCAGACGTGTGAAGAATCAAAGCCTCAGCTTCCATGACAGAGAGTCGTTCTTTTAAAGTAGAACTAAATATTACGCACAATTAATGAAGGAGTATTCTTTACATGTAACGGTAAACTATTTATTCGATTTGGAAGCTTACATAGTTTATGTAAAAGCATTACAGAGTTGATATAGATGGAACACATCAACAAAAGCGATACACATCTAAGACACGTCACTCCGCGCCTCCTCAGTGCAAAAGCAGACAACGGTATTGAACAGCAAGTCAGAATGCTTTTTCGAAAAAGCTGCTCATGTTCATTCTTCTCAATAGAGACACACCAATGTGTCCCCGTTTTTCCACAGATGTCTACACTGCAGCAAGTAAAAAAAAATAAAATGAAAAAAAAAAAACTTTCTTAGAACGCTGTAAGCACTCAACAGGTCACAGGTCGAGAACCAGCCAATTAGCTTTGCTCTTTTCATCGTCCTGGATATTCTGGTGAAATTCTCAGTTTTCTTCGTGCTTAAAGGATGGGGTGCGCCTCAAAAAAAAAAATTTCCCTCTTGTCCGGAAATAAATCCAGTAGCAGAGCAAGGACTGGAAATTCATTTATATTCTGCAACTTCCTTGTCGTTATGCTTTGCTCAATTCATGGTTGCTTAGCAATGGTAGTGCTGTGTGGTGGGGAATAAAGCGGTGCAACTGGTGTATTCTACTGGGGTTTTTTAGACACATGTAAAGGGCCTCTTTGACTGCTTTCACAGTGTTCACATTAATAATATTGTTCCATAATCTAACACACTTGTGTAATCATAGTATACAATCCAGAAGGTGGCAGTATGCAGGTAATTGGTTTGAGAGCCACTAATAAACACAAAGTAAAGAACAGAATGAGGAAGATGACCTTCGCACAACATCTACATCACTCCACGATCACAGTCTATTGCATTGTGTTATGTTGTCGTGTTTCTGCTCCTGTTTACACATTTGCACATTCTGTTGTCTTTTGTATAGTAATGTCAATTTGGTTTGTCTTAGATAATCAGCTAATTAGGTGTCCTAGTTAGCTAGTTAGTTCTGTTAACCTATGTTACATGTATGTAGCACTTTGGTCCTGAGAAACGCTGTTTCGCTTTACAGTGTACTGAACTGTATATGGTTAAAATGACAATAAAAGCCTACTGTGTAGTTCTGAGGATACGATTGAGTGCTGCGAGCACATGGAGACGTGGGAGGAGACAATTGCCATGATGAAGCTGCATTCTAAATAGCGGTCCCGTTGTAAGCTCATATTTGATTCTCCAGTACTGAATGCTCATAATATGCAAATGTACAAAACTTTGCAGTCAAGTGTAAAAGAATCTGTGCTTCGGCCTGTAGTGTGAAAGCACCCTAAAATGTCACCATGTTCTGTTGAGTGTCAAAGTTTTAAGTTTGCTCAGTCTAACTGGCTAATTATGATCAGAGAAATCATGAATTTCACATGGGAAGCATAATTGGCTAAAATATATTATACAGTGTGTGTGTGTGTATATATATATATATATATATATATATATATATATATATATATATATATAAATCACAGTCTAAAAAATTCTAAGAAAATTCTTAGAATGATGAAATTCAGGACTAAATCTTATTAAAGATTTCTTGCTTATTCTAAGATTTCTTTCAAGTCTCTCTTATTATTAAAATAATTCATGAAAGCTTTTAATCTAAAAACAGCTCCTAAGGTAAAAAATTGTTAAGAGTAGAGAGGAGAACTTTTTAGAGGCTTAAGAGTTTCTATAGCAGACGACAAAATGGCGGAAAGAAGAAATATTCTCCAAATACGAAAAGTACTGTTCTTCTGTCCAATTTGGTTTTCTTGTTCTTTCACTCCCTCCCATCTCTTCTGGATTGTTGACTATATACCATCCAAAAGCGCAACTTAAACAGACTGTCCTGCAATCATGTAAACTGGTAAATGCTGAGCCATTTTGCTCATTAATCTGAAATGGATTACACGTAATAAAATCAGTTAGGTAAATAAATGCAACTTAAATACTACTGTATGGTAATTGATTGCTTTAAAAGTTGACACATTTTCAACATTTGGCTGTTTCAATTATCTTTAAGATATTTAGCCTTTAAACAGAAAAATTGCATAAAGTAGCCTGTAGTCATGATTATACAATTTCTTTATATACAAACATTATGATTTCACTGTCTGTTCTATCATCATGTATTCTATTTTCACAAAGAGTCCATTTCAAAAGCTTTACAGAGGTCAGAGCTTATTTTTTAAAAGTACTGTTCCTCCGCAGAGTTGCTCTGAGAAGTTTCCTAAATCGCTTTTAATCTAGGACTCCCGACTAGGTCTTTTAAGCCATTCAGGCTTGGATTCAGTACAAAGTAAAGATTGCTACAACTAACTCTGCTTTTTGCACAGCGTCTGCCCGGCCCTATAAAGGACTCCATGGCGCCTGACTGAGCAGCAACTCCGCTTTTAGTGTCTTGACGTCCTTGGCGTTGAAATCACAAAACATTACACCCACATACCATGAAGTTAAAAGCATCAAGACACTTACCGCCTTTAATTTCTCTCAGGTATAAACGTGAGTTTTTTTATGAGGAATATATATGTCTGGCCATTACCTACTACGTCATCACTTAGCATCATTTAGCAGCTGACAAGACGCCAAGCAGTAAAGGGCTTCTAAAGTTACCCCATTTGAAAGCGAGTTTAGCTTAGGCACATGCCGTCTTTTAGTGGTGGTCCATAATATAAAGTGGAGAAGGTTTTAGCTAACATCCATCCAGTTTTTAAAGAATTTTTTTATTTATTGACTATTTAGTCAGATTATTACAGACTAGATCAGGTACTAAGTTCATTCTCCTAACAAATGTGTGTGCTAAAAGGACAAAGGGTAAAATATGAGAGACATATTTCAAAAAGACGCTTGTCTGGTTTGTCCCTACTAAGAAGTTTTACAGCCTCAAAATTCCACATTCGGGTAACAGTTCACAAGTTGTAAATCCTGCATAATTTGTATATTTTTATATATTTCTATTTGCAAATTCGTATATTTCAACTTTTAGGGGGAGGTTTTGTATTTTTGGGGGGAATTCTCTCTCTAGTTTAATTGTATTCTAACAGGGAAGCCGAATTAACATTTAAGAAGGACTGTTCAATAAAACTGAGAGAACCGAATTTCATATTTGTTAGGATTTAGATCTCTACTGTATATATGAAGTCATTGTTAGTCTATCAAAACCCTTATTTTGTCTCATAGTGGCGGTTTACATTATTGCTTTTTATTATCGTCATGGTTTCAGGGCATAAATCAAACTGGTTTTAAACTTTCTGCAGGAAGAATAAACATACATTGATCTGTTCATTCATCTTAAAAAGTTAAATTTTTTAATAGTCTACTTTCCTTTTTTTGGAGTAAGCCATGTTCTATCGCTCTCTTTTCTGTTTATTTCACACTCTGTCCAAACACAGTAATCTATCACGTTGTTTGTTTGTGGATTGGTGCATAAAGTCACACCCACTACTTTTAGTGGAATAGTAATTATTCTCATTTATCAGAAAAAGCATCAGAGAGAACGGTCACTCGGCCATGGTCTGAACCGTGGTCTGCAATAGTGGTGCTTGCATTTTTTTTCCTTTCAATGTAGTGAAATCTTTCTATTCTAACTTTCCATTTTAAGTCACAGACAGTCGTATAAGCATTTTACTGCACATGATACTGTGCATGATTGTGTACATGACAATACCATTTGAATTTGAACAAATAATGGCACAGAAGATGAGGATAGTTGGCTAGAAATAGTCATCAGCAAAACAGTAAATTATTTTAACTTATTGAAAGGAAGAAATAAACGGATGTTGCAGAAGAGGTGGACTAAGCAAGATGACTAACAGACCCTACTGTCTTTCCCCTTTACTTAGGGTGATCAAGTGAAACACGAAACGCAGCAAAATGTTCATTAGATTTAAACAGCCAGTTCAGCTACACATGAACTTGACAGACCACCAAGCTTCCTACCACAGCAGAGTACCGCCCTTTTAGGTCAAATGCAACCTTTGAGCAATAAGCGTGTACCGGGGCAGGAAAGACAAATAACAGCATTTAGAATAAAGAGTGTTTCCTCAAGCACTAGGAACACAGCTAAAAATGATGCACAATACTCCTGAAACCCACTGCACACCCAAGCCCACATTAGCATTAAACAGGAGCGGATGTGAAATGATCACAACCCTTTTTTTCTGTCTCCTTAGAATACACAAATCAATACAGAGTCAACGGGTCGCACAAAGCACATTAGCATAGCGTGCTTCTTTTATTTTTCGGTGGCTGTAATGCTTTTAAAAAAGACCACTTGAGTGCTTGATCGTTTAAAGCCGCTTCAGCGAGTGTGTACATTGGTTACACATTTCAATAAGGCTGCAACAATTAATCAACCTAATTAAAAAAAAAAAAAAAAAAAACACTGACATTATGTGTGCAAGAATATTTTCGCTCCAATTACCAAAACAAGGAAAAAATAAAGAATTTAAACACAGTTAATAGTCTCTCTTGTCTTTTAAGTGTCCTCTTTTAAGAGGACATGCTGGCACAGCAGGTGGCCATGACGCCTTTTGGCTCCTGGGTTCCTGGTTCAATCCTGAGTTTACTCTGTTGAGTTTCACACACTCAGCCTGTGTGGGTTCCCTCTGGATGACTCTGGTTTTCTTCAACGTATTTATACCAGGCAGTGGGCGAGCTGGTGGCTTTAAAAGGGTAAGCATATGCAGTGTCACAGTAGCATGGGAAGTGGGAATGGGACCGCGTATACCGGCCCAGGAGCATGGAATTAATTCTCACTTGGTTTTAACTGGTCAGTATGCTGGAACTGGAACTGAATAAAAAAATACATTAAAAAATGTTAATAATTGGGCTGAACTAAAGTAGCTGGCTGGTCAGGTTGTGGCAGGCTGATGTTTGCTCGGGTGTGCTCGGTTTACTCAGAAACGCAGTTTTCCTCCTCCTGAAGAATTTACACACGGCTCTGGATGGAACAAGTGTCCAACAGAAGCTTTCACTGTGAATCACACGCCAGGATTCTGGGTAAGCACACAGCACACGCATCCCATGAGCGCTCTACGGTTCATGATGGAGGAGCAAAAGGCAGATAATGCGAGTAGAGTGGGGTTTTAGTGCTTTAAACATCCCAGATATCTCTGAAGTCCTTCTACTGCATGTTTTTATTTGTTTAAAAAAAAGTAAAAAAAAAAATAATAATAATAAAAAAAAAAGAGCTGCTTAATGAGCCAGACTCGCTGCATATGGGAACTCCTGCTATAATTGGTAGCAGATGCACCGGTTAAAGATGTTTAGCCTCGCATGAATGTAAATAGACACTTCATTTGAGTCTACAGCCGAAATCAAGCCATCCCCGTTATATGTGAAGAGATGGGTAATAACATTAGAGGATATGACATCAGATATAAAAAAAATAAATAAATTTAAACGTCAGAAAATAAAACATTAGTATAAATTTATTCCGGTTTATCATTTATTCACTGCTTTAACAATGGCTGCTTAAACACTTTTATGAATGACTATAAAAAGATATAATGTATATATAATGGTGTTGACAGGCACATCTAAACACTCCATGACTATCAGAAACTCAGGCAGCACTCAGTAACAAGATTTACAGCTCTCATTTTCTGCATCTCAAAAGTGTGATGGATAATAAAGAGTGAGGAGATGATGATGATACATGAATAAGAAATGGATGGTATGAGGATCATTCTGCTTCTACAGAGGAAAGTAAACAAAGACCACAGCCATGGAAAAGGAAAAGTGCATCTATAACAATTATTAGAAGCACTCGAGAAGCTCTCAGAGACCAAAACCTACCTCTGCCGCAGACGAGAAGTTTATTTAGAGTAATCAGCCTGAAAAATTATCAATTAACGGCACCTCCGATTAGAGGCGTTATGAAGTCTTTACAGAGCATAAGTAGCAGACACATCACACCATTAACTGTTCAAAGGAGATTAATGCATTTTTTGGACACCTTCAGCATTCCTTTACAATGTAGAAAGAAAGAAAAATCAGGAACCATCATGGAGTTAGAAAGTGACCCCAAACTTTTGAACCATAGTGTGTATATATAATGTGTGTGTGTATATATATATATATATATATATATGGCGAGTCTCTCATCTGCCATTATCACCAAAGAGTGAGAAGTGAAAGTAAGTCTCTCAATAGCTATTTGTTATCCGAGTTCAAGGCAGACTCGTTTATTAAATGAAGGCCGCTCTAAATGCATTTACTCCACATGTGGAGCTCGGAGTTGATTTTTCCATCATGGTGAGTGATGCAGAGACTCGACCCACAAGCACCCTCTGTTTGATATGGCAGAGACTCAGTGATCTTTATTTATTCATGTAAAGTTTGTGCACTGCGACTTCAAAAAAAAAATTATGTCTCCATCAAATTAAATTTTTTATTTTTTTTTAAATAGGTCAAGTTTGACAACTGGTTTAGGTTTTCAGGATATTTTTGTTGGCTTGTTTTTTTTTTTATGTTTGTAAATTCAGTCAGGTCCAAAATAAATACGTCAATTTATTTAAAGTTTAACAGTAAAGTTTAAGCAAAACCATGTATATTTAAAAGTTTGGAAACAAGTGTGGATTTACTTCATACATTGTTTTCTACCTTATGGAATACTTTCAAAACTATGAAAACTATGAAATAGAACATATGGCATTAGGGAATTAAATAATAACTGTCGGCTGTTATTTTTGGACAAGAGGGTCAGCTGTACTGTAATAGTTCTTGAAAACAAACAGTATTGTCGAGTGCATTTGCAAAACCCATCAAGCACCAAGAAGCAAATTGGCTTTCAGCAAAACTTACGTCTGCTGCAGAGAAGTCTTCTTAGAGTTTCCAGCCTCAAATATTAACAACACCTCCAATTAGAGCCGTACAGATTACAGACAGAGCATATAAGTAGCAGACACGTCTAAGCATTCACTGTTCAAATGAGATTATTTTATATACATTTTTAAAAAATGTGCATACAATAATTGTATTTTGTATGAAGATTTTGAATGAAGCGCATTCAACATAAGGTTGTTTTCATTCTTTTGTCCACCTAGATGCACAATATACAGTGAAACCTCGGTTAACGAGTAACACTGTTTGCGAGTGTTCCGCAAAACAAGCAAAGGTTTTAATTTTATAAATTTTGACTTGAAAAATGAGCAATTCTTGGTTTACGAGCAGCGAGTATCATGTAGCACACATGCACTTCTTGATTTGACGCCGAGCGTCACGTGATCACAACAGAGCTAACAGGGTTTTTTTTTATTTGTGTTTAATTGTTGAGTTGTAAACTTTGTTTTTAATTCCTTTTATATTTGTTTTATTTTTTGCTGTTTATTTCTATTGTAAAGCACTTTGGATCAACTACTGTTGTGTTAAACCTGTGCTCTATAAATAAAATTTGACTTGACTTGAGGGATAGATGGATAGATAGAGAGAGAAACCTGCCTGCATGTCTTTTATGCCTGAGTGGTGGAGGGATCATGTTTTTGTTAGGTTGTGCATCCATTTATCCAAGATCTCATTAGATGCTAAATGTTTTTATAAATTATAGTGTGATATCTCTGTAATCAGCAGATGAACTGATTTTAAATTTGATCCAAACGGTCACAGCGAGTGCAGACGTCTGAAATAGTCTTGCTCCCCCTCTAACACTGCTGACTTGTTATTCATACCCTGTTTCCTTCTATATATAGATACATATTAGGAATGTAACCAAATACATCAACAAAAGGGAACAGATAAGGTGAGTCAAAAGCTTGCTAGAAAGCCTCACAGCGCATTTGATTGAGGCTAAAGGCTGGCATTGAGACTGGACACAAAAATCTAAACAAAAATGTGCCATGAAGTGCAATGAATTTACACCATCCACATCACCAAAGGAATTTAAACTTGTTTTGAAAACAAAACCACCTAAATTGGTTAGAACATATCATCAACGAAAATATCATCTATCTATCTATCTATCTATCTATTTATCTATTTATCTTTATATATATATATACACATATACATACACACGCACACAAAGAGAGAGAGAGAGAGAGAGAGAGAGAGAGAGAGAGAGAGAGATTAGTCTGGGTATTTCATAAAAATCCTCTTGAAAATCAATAGAGACTTTATTTAAAATGTGTCAGCTAGGTGAATGTTTCAGCTTGCCTGAAAGAGAATGTCAAAAACAAATACAGAAAGAAAGAATCCAGGTCTTTTCAAGCCTTCAAATATTGATTTTTTTCACCTTTCAGAGATTCCATTTAGGTTTTTGTGCTATTTTTAAAGGTCATTAATGGTAGCATGAAAGGTGCAAATGTAAAATGTGCAGAAAGACAACAGACTGAGGAACCCGAGCAGGGTTTCACATAGACTTTGTTCACTAAATTCTGCACCAGACTGGGATTTATTTTTATGATTGCATCTTGTCTGGTCTGTGTGCTGGGTAGAGCAATCACCTGTGGGCACGCATGAGTGTCCGGTGATTTAGTCAGGAATGTGACTGAGTGTATTTTGATGAACATGTCTCATTGGTTCTCATTAGGGCTGCACCTAACAAATACTTTTATATAAGTTAATCTACTGATTTTTCTGGTTAGTGTAATAATATTTTTTCACAGTTAATCCAGACCTTTGATGATTAATCGTTAAACCTTTCATTCAAGCATTTGTTCATATAAATGTTTATGTAATGACAAAAAATGTATTGTTGATTAGTTCATGACATCACTGCGCTTGACTCTTGCACGAACTGTGGAAGCTCTGACATGTAGGAGTTAGACTTACTGGAGTGAAGCGAGTAAAAATGCGATGGCAAACACCTTCACAAGCAAAACATCTCCTAAGTGTGTAAACATTTCACTCTTAAGCAAAACAGCCGCTACATTCTGAGAGAAAGAGTTTGTACTGGAGGGTCGTTGCCTCTTTGTAAAGGAGTCAGTTCAGTGAGAAAAGATTTACACCTGTGGAGAATGTGGAGAATTACTCAACGCGTGTTGCTGTGAATCCGCACAAGCACACCCCAGAACGAGCACCCACCCATGCACCCACAGACTCAGAACGCTTTTTTTTTTTTTTTTTTTTTTAACTTTAAAAGTTCGTAATTCAAATGTTCATATGAAGAGGTCTTTCTGTAATTTTACAGTATAAATCTATAAATGATATCAACTACATTCCTCTCAGAAAGGCTTGCGCGATCATCACTCATTTTAACGTGTTATCTCTGCAGGAAGCAGCCATTTTAAACTTTAACTCTACTGTATTTCGCTTAAAGTCTATACGCCCATAAACAATCTGTTTACAACTCCCAGACGTTGCTACCCACCAACACAGAGACTAAACTTACTCTAATACACACTTCCGTAGCTGTTGTGTTGTTCTAAGGTCAATCAGAGTGTTTTCTTTTGGAATGCTCATGCTGTGTGCGCACTGTGGTGAGTGATTTTACTTTAACAAAGTGTGTAGAGTACCACTTTATTAAATGTCTCTTTAAAGAATAACCATACATCAGGTTTGGATTTTGGGGATAAAGTCTCATATTTCATCACGCCGAAGATAAACATTGCGGTGCAGCGACGCACTCCACAAAAGTCGACCTATTTAGGTAAATCAACATAATATTTGATGTCGATTGTAGCCATATATATATATATATATGGCAACATATATTCATAGTTCAGGAAGGTCAGAAATGTCAAAGCAAGAAATTAATAAACCACAAGCAGGAGAAAGCAGTAATCAGGCGTTTCTGTGAACAATCAGTTTTTACAGATAGTTAAAAAAAAAGCGGTGTGCGCTTAACTCTAACCAGAGAGACTAAAGCTGCACAGCAAGCACGAAGCACTGAAGAGCTCAGAGAACTGAATTTTAGGAGAAAGTTTTTAATACTCCGAGTCTATGGTGCTTTAATTGATTTTTAAACCAGATGATTCAAAGCTCTCCCACTGGTTGATATATTTTTTTTAAAGAATCACAAGTTTTTCAACAGCAAGTCTGCAAAAATAAATGAATAAATAAATAAAATCTTTGTCAAATTATATTATAAAACAATGCACTGCTGGCTCAGCAAGTGATGTCAAGTTAAACCGGGCTGCTTGGACCAGGAAGAGTAGCTGAAGTAGCACTCCATACCTTAAAATGAGTTGTGTTGGATCTCGAGATGTAGGGGAAAAAAATCAATTTGATTATGTATTGTGAATTATAATTTTTTTGGTTGGGGTCAATTGATTTATCGGCACATTGACTTCATAATCGATTTTTAAAATTGGTTTTCCCGTCTTAGAGTTTACCTGTTCTCCCCGTTCTCCGGTTTCCTTCCACAGTCCAAAGACATGCAGGTTAGGCTAAATGGCATTCCCAAATTTTCTGTAGTGCGTCAAAGAGCATGCGAGTGTGTGTGTGCGTTGTGCTGTGCTGTAGATTAGCTCCCTGTCCAGGGTGTACCCTGCCTCGTGCCCTACGTCTCCTAGAAGATGAGTGAGTGAGTTTGAGGTAGTAAAATGTTGCAGCTCTTCTGTAATCCTCTAGGTGGTAACGCTCTAAACTAGTCACACACTGGCGGGCAGCACAGCATCCCGTGTGGTAGAAGCAAATTACTTGCAAAGTTTTCTTTAGGATTTTAACAAAATCTTTCAAAACATATATTGAATTGTGATATTTATAAAATTGCGATATTTGCAGAACTGCAATTCAAATCTAATTGTGATAAATATTGTATTAGGTGGTCTGTGGTGATTCCCATCCCTACTGTATACACACACACACACACACACACACACACACACACACACACACA
Source organism: Clarias gariepinus (assembly GCF_024256425.1). Classification (NCBI taxonomy): domain Eukaryota; kingdom Metazoa; phylum Chordata; class Actinopteri; order Siluriformes; family Clariidae; genus Clarias; species Clarias gariepinus. The sequence goes on along the minus strand of NC_071118.1, from coordinate 14,705,220 downwards.
CACATCAGCATCAGATCCATCATCATTCAGAACTTCCTGCTTGTTAACTCTGTACCACACTGACGCTACAGATCACTGAACGAACTCCACTTGTCAGCTGGCATGACAGAAACACATAGGTATCCATAGGGGAAAAGAGCCGACTGACTCCCCCCTCCAGACTCTTTAAATATTCTATAAAAAAAATTTAATGATTTCCTGCCATTATGTTGTTTGGAGCACTTGTTTGCTTCAACATCTTTAACACACTTACCAACATCAGGTGAAAGCTCTGCAGTAAGCAGCACTAACTTCATTTCGTTTCGGGAGGTCACGCTCGCTGTCGGCTTTTTCACTTCTGCTCGGCTCTGATGAGCGCGGTGTCTTATTAAATCTTACCGTGCAGCGTTATCGTTCTCGCGCCTACTCGGTGGGGAAGAAGCGTCTAATATCCGTTTCATTTCATTTCACAAGTTTGTCAGGCTGATTTGCACAGCAGGTGACGGCAACGTGAACCGCTCGGAGGACAGCTGGAATACGGCAAGATTTTCATGCAAGAGCATTTACAAACTCATTAGCGCGACGCGGGCGGGTTCGTGAAAGGTTTAAGCTTGCGCTAATCCGTTCAGCTGCAGGTAAATCTTTGCTAAATCACTTTGCAAAGTTCATTAGCTTAGAGTTATGCTTTGAGTTAAAACCACAGGGATGTTCGTTCGCTTTCTAATTAGTTTTATGTGGAACTTCTTTGGTGCAAAGTTGAATAATTTAACACACCATGACAACCTGATGTCTCCATGCACTTAGAAAAATCCTTTCACATTCAATGTCAAGCGCATGAAGTTAATCATGGGTAAATGACAACGATTTTTTTTTCATTTGCGTTTATTTCATTTTCCATCCGCAACTCCTGCATGCATTCAGGATATTGTTATTATTCTTACCACTAACACAGTGGCCAAATTAATGAGAACATGCCACGTAGGCATAATCTCTTCATCCTTACAGATTAAAATTTGTGCGTGCATTAGAAAAACTCAGTCTTCCTGTTACAATGTGACAAGGGCAGGTGTGTACGCGCGTTTTGCCCTCGACAGCCTCCAATAGCACGCGGCTACTTGTTGATGCAAGGCAGTGAATAATCTTGACAAGAAATTACACGCGGCTACACATGACAGCTCTGGCACCGGTTGACGCTAACGTTCGAGATGTGATGCAACTCCGCGTAAACGTGGGAAGAACAAGGATAAGGAGGGACACAATGCAAACCGGGAATGAGAGAGAGAGAGAGAGAGAGAGAGAGAGAGAGTGAGAGACCCCTGCTTTGTGCATTAACAAAAACAACACTGAGCATCGCTGCAATCAGTGAGGAGCAAAGGAGAGAGAGATTAGACTCCTGCTGCATACATCCACAATAACACCAATGAGCATCATTGTAAAAACAAAGAGAGAAAGAGATGCAAAGATACAAATGTACACACAGTATTCACTCATAAAACAGTGAACATGTGAGCTGCAATCAGTGACAAACATGGAGAGAGAGAGAGAGAGAGAGAGATGGACAGATGATGAAGGAGAGCAGTCGGCTGTGTCGACTCACCGGTGAGCACGGCTTTGGCGGATGGCTCGGCCAGGTCCAGCGCTGATTTGCCGTCGGTGTTGCGGATGTTGGCGTCAGCGCCGTGCTGGAGCAGGACTGTGCAGGGGAAACACAGACAGTAGCATAACTCAGGCAGGCACAGGCTCGAGCCCAGCGCTCTCCTCAACATCACGCTCACACACACGCACACACACATCGCACGGCACGCGGGCAACGGATGAGGTGACACACCACGCGCTACGGTTAGGGCCAGCGGAAAAGCCCATGATACTCGAGCTCCAAGATACGAGAGCGTGTGTGTGTGTGTGTGTGTGTGTGTGTGTGTGTGTGTGTGTGTGTGTGTGTGTGAGAGAGAGAGAGAGAAAGAGGGAGAGAGAGAGCGCGAGAGCTGGAGAAGAAGACAAAGCGAGCGGATTCGCCGTTCACAGATTTTTAATCTCCCGCTGCCAAGTGAACAGCGCAACACAAACAGCGTCCAGAGTCTCCAACTGCCTGCACTCCATCTCAGTCACTCGCTCTCTATCGCTCTTATAAAAACAACACGCACTCGCTCGCGCGCGCGCTCTCTCTCTCTCACACACACACACACTCGCGCACCTCCTGCCTCTTCACCATCACTGCTAGTTAAAGGAAATTTCAACTGTACACAATGTTCCCTTTCACCTCAACCGTATGCTATCAGCCAAGACGTGTTTAATGTTTGCTTTGAAACCACACACACACATTCCTAGTCTACATCGCATAATAAAAAAAATTTACTTTCTTATAAAATCAATAACCAGTATATTTATTATTAAAATATAAACTTTTACATTAGATCAGATTGGGTGGGATGTTCTAGTCACTGTTGTGTATTTTACTTTTGTATCTTTAACTGAACAGCTGTTTTTTTTCCATTACTGTGAAAAGACAGAAATCAAATGCACAGAAATGTACACAAACTTGGGTGCAAAACATAAGACAAGAAGTTATTTTTTTTTCTAGCTGAATTTTCATTACTCGCGCTAAACATTTTCACGAATAAATGATCTTGTCCACAACTTGATAAATGAGGCCCGGTGTTTTCAGGGCAGCGAAAAACAACCCCTCCTTGATTACTTACACTAAAGACTGTTTATTGTGAGCATGGACGCAGTGTTGAATCGATGCGTCCTCTGGGTCTGGGTCTATGGCCGAAATATACAGCAGTCTGAAAGCCCCGCACACGTGAAACACGCCGCAGTCACGTCTCCAAAAGAATCACAAGAAATAAGCTTTTAAACTCAAACAAATCTCCTATCGACACGCTTGCACATCTGTTGTAAGCACCAACAACCAGAACCACAATAAACTACAGAACGTTCAATTTGAAGGCCCAGGTGCACCGCAGCCCATTTCATCATCAGTAACCCGAGGGCTGATGTATTAAAGGTCACCTATTGTGCAAAATTCACTTTTTGATCATTTTGTACATTTACATTGGTCTAGTATGTGTATATAGAGATAAAATACAAAAAAAAAACACATTTTTCTTCGTTTCCCCACATTCTTGTTTGAACATGCTTTGTGACATCACAACAAGGAAAATGAGTCATTTGCATAAACCCTCCGCCAATTCAGTGCTCAGCTCTCTCTAGGAGACTGCTTTTTTTTTTTACACCCCAACCTTTAGGAAAGTGTAGACACTGTGGATGTCACCTTACTACAGTAGAAATGTTCCAGCAGAATCCCTTAAGTCTTTTATGTGAGGGTTAAACATTTCACATCAGACAAGTTTCTCAACTAGGGACAGTTCAACACTGCTATAGTCATAGCAATAGCTACCAGTCATTAGGATACTCCTCCATCAAGGCTACAGCTAACAACCAGGGAGGGCAAAGGAAACACATGACGCCAACCAACCACATCTTTTTCCAATTGCTTGCTGCTGCACCATTGGGAGCGGTGTGTAACAGTAATGTATAAGTCACACTCACTGATCACAAACAGACTACAGGTACTCCCCAACTTACAAACTAGTTCCGTTCCAGAAGCACGATCGTAAGTCGGATTTGTTCCCAAATTTGACAAAGTGAGTCTTGTACACCTTTGACATGAATTAACAATGTCAAGTATACGGTCTGAATGGAGACCGACATGTACAGTCGAGGCCAAAGGTTTTATGAATTACACAAATATTAGTTTTCACAAAGTTTGCTGCTAAACTGCTTTTAGATCTTTGTTTCAGTTGTGATGTACCGAAATATAATTACAAGCACTTAAGACGTTTCAAAGGCTTTTATCAACAATTACATGACATTTATGCAAAGAGTCAGTATTTGCAGTGTTGGCCCTTCTTTTTCAGGACCTCTGCAATTCGACTGGGCATGCTCTCAATCAACTTCTGGGCCAAATCCTGACTGATAGCAACCCATTCTTTCATAAATCACTTCTTTGAGTTTGTCAGAATTAGTGGGTTTTTGTTTGTCCACCCGCCCCTTGGGGACTGACCACAAGTTCTCAATGGGATTAAGATCTGGGGAGTTTCCAGGCCATGGACCCAAAATTTCAATGTTTTGGTCCCCGAGCCACTTAGTTATCACTTTTGCCTTATGGCACAGTGCTCCATCGTGCTGGAAAATGCATTGTTCTTCACCAAACTGTTGTTGGATTGTTGGAAGAAGTTGCTGTTGGAGGGTGTTTTGGTACCATTCTTTATTTATGGCTGTGTTTTTGGGCAAAATTGTGAGTGAGCCCACTCCCTTAGATGAGAAGCAACTCCATACATGAATGGTCTCAGGATGCTTTACTGTTGGCATGACATTTTTTCATGACATTCTTTTCCGGACAAGCCTTTTTTCAGATGCCCCAAACAATCAGAAAGAGGCTTCATCCAAGAACATGACTTTGCCTCAGTCCTCAGCAGTCCATTCACCATACTTTCTGCAGATCAATCTGTTCCTGATGGTTTTTTTTTGGAGAGAAGTGGCTTCTTCGCTGCCCTTCTTGACACCAGGCCATCTTCCAAAATTCTTCACCTCACTGTGCGTGCAGATAAGCTCCTACCTGTCTGCTGCCATTCCTGAGCAAGCTCTGCACTGGCGGCACTCCGATCCCGCAGCTGAATCCTCTTTAGGAGACGATCCTGGCGCTTGCTGGACTTTCTTGGACGCCCTGAAGCCTTCTTAACAAGAATTGAACCTCTTTTCTTGAAGTTCTTGATGATACTATAAATTGTTGATTTAGTTGCAATCTTAGTAGCCACAATATCCTTGCCTGTGAAGCCATTTTTATGCAACGCAATAAAATTCAACGCAATTCAAGCATCACCCTCCTTTTAACATATCAAGTCTGCCATTCTAACCCAATCAGCCTGACATAATGATCTCCAGCCTTGTGCTCGTCAACATTCTCACCTGAGTTAACAAGACGATTACTGAAATGATCTCGGCAGGTCCTTTAATGACAGCAATGAAATGCAGTGGAAAGGTTTTTTTGGGGTTTACGTTAATTTTCATGGCAAAGAAGGACTATGCAATTCATCTGATCACTCTTCATAACATTCTGGAGTATATGCAAATTGCTATTATAAAAACTTAAGCAGCAACTTTTCCAATTTCCAATATTTATGTAATTCTCAAAACTTTTGGCCACGACTGTACAGTTCTCATTGGGATATAACTTGGATATAACTTGAATTTAATTAATTTAAAGTTAATTAAACTGACTCGTTGATTCCAGCTGTTACACACATACTCTGAGATCAGATCAACAGCTACAGAGAAATATACTAGAACTTTGTCAAGACTTAAGCATAACAATTTATACTATAAATATGTATTTCATTTCAACTACCTAACAAAATGACTTTTACCATGTGGTGATAAAAAAATAATAATATAAACTAACAGATGTAATAGTGAATCGCTGTAGTTGACGGAGTGTCCAAAAGGCACAGGTGCTTTTTTTAAAAATATATATTTATTTATTACTCTCAACATTCTGTTATTCGATTACTTTTAAGTTGTTCACTTTCTTCTTCTTTGTCTTTCGGCTGTTACCTCTCAAGGGTCACCATAGTGACTCATCTGCCTCCATCTAACCCTATCCTCTGCATCCTCTTTTCTCACCCAAACTAACTTCATGTTCTCTCTCCCTGCACCCATAAATTTCCTCTCTGGTCCTCCTCTAAACCTCCTACCTGGTAGTTTCAACCTCAGCATCCTTCTACCAATATGCTCACAATCTCTCCTCTGAACATGTCCAAACCACCTCAATATGGCCGCTTTGACTTTATCTCCAAAACATTTAACACGGGTTCTCTCTCTGATGAACTCATTCTTGATCCTATCCATCCTTGTCACTCCCAAAGAGAACCTCAACATCTTCATCTCCGCTACCTCCAGTCTGCCTCCTGTCTTTTCTTCAGTGCCACTGTCTCTAAGCCAGAAAGCATCGCTGGTCTCACCACTGTCTTAAACACCTTTACTTTTACTCTCACCGATACTCTTGTCACATAACACACCTGACACTTTTCTCCACTCATTCCAACCTGCCTGTACCCGCCTCTTCACCTCCTTTCCACACTCTCCGTCGCTCTGGGCGTTGACCCCCAGTACTTAAAAGTCCTGCACCCACTTTACCTCTGCTCACTGTAGCCTTACCGTTTCACGTTACTCTCATTCACACACATGTATTCCGTCTTGCTGCGGCCAACTTTTATTCCTCTGCTTTCCAGAGCGTACCTCCACCTGTTTCCTGCTTTCGCTTCAAAGCACAATGTCATCTGCAAGCATCATAGTCCATGGAGACTCCTGTCTAACATCTGTCATTAAGTTGTTCACTTTAAGGGTTCTAAAACAATGAAAAGTTACTTTTTTAAGGCTAGAGAGTTTTTTCTTGAGTGCATAAATGCTTTGAATTGCGCAAAAGAATCATGATCTCAACTCCCATGAAGAAAAATACCAATTCACCTAACCAAAAATACCAACACATCTAACACAGGGATCTTACCCTGGACTTAATAATTTCCATACGAACGGAATCACCTGCCAGAGTGCTCCGTGCAGGGAATCTTCAGAGTCTTCCTAACTCACCTGGCACTGGATGGCGCCACTGCGTTAGGACTCATCTCAGAAAAAGACAAGACAGGAATGAAGTCCTGAGACTGGCAGGGTAGTGATCAAATAAACAATCTTGTCTGGAACTTCCTAAAAAACATAAGTTATGGTAGATAACCCTGATCCACCATTCCAAAGGATCCCTACTTTTATCTTTCTTGGTACAAATGTCGCCCATTGTGATTTCTCCTGGACCACAAACACCACAGAATCAGTCAAAAGGGCACGGCATCAAGACTACTTTCTGAAGATGCTCAGGAAGGAACAAATTTCAGGAGAAGCTGCGTGTCCCACTACCTCTAATTCTTATATTACTGTATAGAACACCAGCTGCTTGGCACAGCCTTTAGAGGGTCATCACCACTTCCCAAAAAGCATCAGCTGCTGATAGAGTTATTCAGCTCTCTTCGACACAGGAAGTGGAAGAGCACAAAGAACACAAAGAGCTTACGACTGACATATGATTAGATTATTCACAGTCCTACAGCTTTTTCCCTTTGGCTCTTTTTCTGCACTTTACAGCTCAGATTTGCACCTTACTCACTTAAAAAAAAAAAAAAAAAGGCACGTTTTAAATTCACTTCCGGCGGTCGGGTCGTTTTTCTTTCCCGCTGCATTATCCACAGACGGGTTATTTTAGTCTGTACCTGAATGCTGTGTCCTCACCTGCCTACAGGAATCACACCAGAGAGGAAAGCACATCAGGTTTCTAATCAAATATATATATATATATGAATACATGAATGAATATGAAAGACGACTTCATCTACCATCAAGACTCTGAAAGTGACAAGAACTTACACAAAGTACACTTAATTCTTTTTTTTTTCATGACAGAAAGCAGCAGCAAAAACTAGCTCTCTAAACTCTAAATTATCCTGATGCTGCTAGAACACTGGTGACTCATAGGTCATCCATTAGTCATCAAAAAAAAAACCAGAGACGGCAGTGCTGCTGTGAAATACGACACCTTACCAAAGCAGGACCCACCGCTTTATAGAGAGAAGGAATAGAAGGAATAAAATTGCTATTTTATAAGTATTATGATTTTATTTATATTCTGATTCTGTAGATTTTCCTCCGATTTTGTGTTAAAAAAAATTCCTTACATTCCTTCCTTAAAAGCAGCATTTAAACATTATAAAATAACTTTAAACCCAAAAGTTTAACATTAAACTTTTAATTAAATTAAACAGGACCCCTAAATGCCGCAGGGGTAAAGTGCTCACCCCATCATCCAAAGATGGCTACTTTAATTTACAGGTGAACGTGTGGCATCTCGCAGCCTGGGGCATAGAGAGTTTGTTTGTCTGTTTGCTTGTATTAAGGTTTATTGCCATTTCAGCCTTACATGCTTTTTCACAGCAGATACATATTAAACAGTCAATCAATTTATACGAATCAATATAATATAAAGTTATAAATATAATGTAAGGGATTAAAAATAAATTAAACAAATATATAAAAGAAAACAATTTTATACAAGGAGATGCACTTTTGCTAGAAATTGTCACAGTTTTTCTGGTTTCATCTTGCAGGATAATTTCTTCGTTCGCTCTGGTTGAAATAGTTTTCTCATAGCATTAAAACTTAGACAGATCAAAAGTATATGGGCCTAGAGAGAGCTGATTGGCCGAGGGTGGGATGGGAGACATTTAGCGCTCTCACATCAATCACGAGTCTACAGCCAATCAGGGCCGTCAGTGAGCTCATGCAAGCAGAATGAGTGGATAGCGCTGTCCTTCGAGTGCGTGTCTAACAGTGCGTGAGCAAGCAGTTCAAAAATGCGGTTGCGGCATCACGTTGTTTGGAGGAACCACGTGACAAATCTTCCGCCCTCCTTGACTGCTAGAAAAATCCTTGACTGGGGAAAATCAGGGGAAAATCCCCCAAAAAAATGTATATGATTTTTAATTAAACAAAAAACACTAATTTGTTACTGAGCAGCATGCACCTCTGTCATCAGCCATGATTATTATTTTCTTTTTTTTGTGTGTGTGTGTGTGGGGGGGGGGGGGGGGGGGGGGCTTCTCATCCTCCCCATCACTAGGGGGCTTCCACATGAAGCTACTACTACTACTATCTTTTCGAACTGACACACCGTTGGGGGCAGAGTATAACACTCAGAGGACAGCGCTATCCACTCCTTCTGCTTGCATGAGCTCAAAGACGCTCCTGATTGGCTGTAGAGCCGTGATTAATGTCGGAGCACAAAGTACCTTTCATCCCTCCCCTTTGAAAGAGCTCGGCAAATCAGCTCTCTCTAAACCTCTGGCTGCGAGAGGTTACAGCTTCACCCGAAAATCTTCTGATCTCCAGATGATATGGCGGGGCTAATGATTATCATTTTTAAATAAACTTAACAACACAGGATGAAAACGTGTACATAGTTCAGAGTGCACTTCTGAAGGATTATAAAAGAAATCCTCTGCCTCAAATACATTCAAAGTCTCAAAACTCCACCCTGGAGAGCTTACAGGCGTGTGCAGCTCAAAAAAAAACATAGGTCATAACTGAACCAATCCACCCAACATGCACCCCCACCCCTCCATGTTTAATATACAACTGTCCTGGAAGTACTGGGGCGATTAGCTTTCGAGTGGAAGGAGCAGATGACAGAGAGGAGACAATTACAACACACAAGCGTGACTCCTACAGCCAGGCTATCCATCAGCTGTAAAGTCAAGTGGAGGGGGGAAACAAAAGCATCTGGCTGAAGATCTGGACTGCCTGTAGCTGGAATGAGATTTGCCCCCGATTGCAGAAAGTTACAAGTAACAAGTTAAGCTCGTTCACCCTCTCCCCTCAGGTTGTTACTGCATCTTACATGACTGTTGCAAAACTGAAAAATTTGGACACAAAGGCAGCAGATAAATTTCAAAGCCTAAAAAAAAAAACGAAGCCATTTTAAGATGCTTTCACGTACATGTCGAGTTTTCTGGTTTTCTTAACATATGGGCTGTATGAAACAGTATGTGGCTTAATATTTTACAAAATGCTCACGCTGCATATTCGCTGGCGTGTGAGCATCATCACTGGCTCTATCGTCTCATGCGTCAGAGCTTTGTGTCATGGCCGACGCTGCTGTAATCGTTAATCATGCAGGCAGTAAAAGCCATGACACGTCCTTCCGTTGAAACACTGCCGTGGCCTCCATCACCACCATCCATCTTTCGGCTATGGATCAACATTAAACGACGCGATTTTTAAATCCCCTTCAGCAGCTTATGGTAGACTGGACTGGAGCGTCAGCGGACTCAACCAGAGTCGACATTAATTTAATGATTTATTCATTATCATTAAAGAGCAGAGGTGAGGGAAGCACTGGAGTCCGACCGCTATATTACAGTTTTAAGTGACGCCTTCTATAAAACATGAATGGATTTGTTCAAATCAATCAGCAGTGCAGAACTTGTTTAGCACACGGTCATCAATGCATACATAAAAATGATGTCAGAGACAAAAAAAAAAAAAAAGCAACAACAAAAATTTTACCAAGAAATAACTAAACTAAACTGTTTAACTAAAGAGAAACAAAGATTAATTGGTTTTCTTTTTAGAAAAATCTACTTTTATTTTTTATACGCATACAGCATTTTATAAAAAAAAATAAAAAATTTAATTATATAAAAATAAAATAAATTGTCATTACTCACAATACAAAAAATAGCTTAAAGTTGCCTGAGATGAATTAAGTGCACTACAGTGCCATACATTCTTATTTTAAAGCCTTTTCGCAGAAGAAAAAACTAAAAAAAAAGGTAGTCAAATGACTAAGTATCAAAAACTAAGGCACACATTAAAATAAATAATTACACAAATACACTAAGTTGTGCAACATAACTTTCAGAACTAAAAGTTTAAAAATCTAAAGCTCAGAGATAACATAAGCCTTTACTGACAATTTCTCTCGCTTTCTCTTGCTGGATTCTTCATCTCTTGGCTCGCTGATAATTGCAGTCCGCAACAGAACGCTCCCTCAAATCTTTACACAGCTAACTGTTTGCATCTGACGTAAGCGCTTCTTCTTCGTCGGTGTTTACGGTCGGCTAGCTTCCGGAAGCGTGTTGTGTCATGCCAAACAAATAATTACGCAAAAACATAACGCAAGCTTTTAAATTTAATTAAAAGAAGCTTCAAGACAGAAGATTTTGCCTCCATCATTTTTTGTAATCGAATTATTTAACGAATCGTTTCAGCCCTAAATCACAGAGTTCTTTAGTTGACCTGTGAATATCCTAGTATTCAACCATCTAGCAGCTTAGCTCTCATTTTTAGGAAAAAAAACATGAACTTGGGTTTGTACTATCACTCTCTTCACTATTGACAGAGAATTGTTTCAAGGTGAAATTAGTCCTAAAAATGTTTCAAATAGCAGGCATCACAGTCATTTTCGAAATGTATGTGAAGCCAAACACATCAAAAGTGGGACAAAACCGTGGCACCTGACTGAACCAAATTTATTTGCACAGCCCGGTGGATCGCGCAGCGCGGACTAAGTTGAGCAGCACTGCTCGAATCACAAACCTACGCGACCCACTGTTTTTTTTTATTTAAAAACGATTTATTTAAAATATCAATTTTAATATTTTATTATTGTTTAATATTGTTTCCTGGTTTGTATGTGCGCATCCCAGCGGGGTAAAATGTATCTTAATGGTCGGCGTGGTCTATTTCTACCAGAGTTGCGCAGGTTTGTGATTCGAGCAGCGCTGCTCAAGTTGGTCCGCGCTGCGTGATCCACCAGGTCTGGATATTTGGTCTGCCCACGCCGGCTCAATCGGGTGCCACGGTTTCGTCCCACCTTACATGTGTTTGGCTTCTAATAGAAGTGAATGTGTATTGCGTGGTTACGTAACCTGCAACATCACGTGATCTCAACCGCGATTAAGACGATAGACCAAAATCTCTATTGGTTGACAAATTTCTACCGGTTAACCGTGTCTACCGGTATATCGCCCACCCCTAGTCATCACCATCTGCAAAACCAAAGAAAATGCTTAGCAACAACCGGGACCATCCTACGAGGTCTTCCCCTCTCACCCCGGGGGGCAACTTACACTGCACAACCGCTCTAAGGGCGTTTTCACATCATTTTCCCGAGAATGCTTGACCTTTAAAACCTGGTTAATTTTGATCAGTGAGAACACAAACGTTCCATGCTCAGGAACCGTGCTCAAGTCTCGAGCACAAAATAATATACTCGGGCAAAGATTAAATCAGATATGCAAGACACTCATAATTGAAAACATAAGTGGACATGGTGTTATCTATGCTGCCATCTGCTGTATTGGATGGTAAAAATGTACCCAGGTACACAAAAAAATAACACTGGACAGTAGGGTATGTGGGGCGTTGGGGGATGCTTAAAGACATTTCCCTGGTTTTAGCATCGGTATGTACAGGGACAGTAAGGACACATTTTACTGTCAGGACGTCTACCACCTGCCCCCTGCGCCAACCCCTCCCACGCCCACTCATAAAAAGCAACTAAACATGACGACAGTGATCTACAAAACGAGATGTTAAATCTGATTTGGTAAAGATTGCAAAATTGTTATTGAAGTTATGTACAAGTCACGCTCTTATAGAAATTTATTATTTCTTTGGTGCAAGTATCCAGATTTTAAATATCATGTTTCATTATCTTCCCCTCTCTTTCTCGCTCTACAGGAAGATGGAAAATTAATCTTGAAACTTGTGAGCTATGGAGTCTGACTGAGAGACTGCACAGCACTAATCTCTCTTCATTTCAGGGGAATCCTTTAATTATTCTAATATTGCAGTCAGAATACAACTCGGTGTGGAAAAGCAAAACAATTACAAAATAAATGAAATCTCTGAGATTTAATTAGTCGACAATTATAACAGATGTGTGATTTGGTCTTATAGGATTAACATCGGGCTCTGAGTAAATTAATGTGGCATCACATGACACTGCCATTAGCTGCTTTGGTTCAACTTTGTAAGCAGGAAATCAAGTGTTTGTCCTTTCCTGATTACAGCAGCATCTCATGGCTTTGTGCATCATAACACCACAACAGTATCAAACCACAAAGTGACCGGCCTTTAAAGATACAGCAGTGTGCAAAAGTAAGAGACCAAACTTTTATTTTAAATCAAACAGCTATTCAGGATTTAAAGCTCATTAATTGCACTCATGTATAAGTCTAAGAGCTCTCCAAAATCTGTCTTAATGTTGCAGCAGTGATACGATCTTGTATTCTTGCTGCTTGATTTTCTCTGTTTCACTTTTTTTCTAAACCTGTTGTGTCAGAGTCTGTAGTTTTAAATAAACTGATCAATTTTACACGTTTAGGAAACTAGAAGGCTTTTTTTTTTTTTTAGGAGCAACTGATTTAGCACATGTGTATGGCTACACTCACATCTCAAGTTGTTTGATTGTTTACTTTTGATCAGATCAGATTTGCATGTTATAACAGTTCACGCTCATAATTATAAGTAACTTTTATCTGACTCAAATGTCCAGGTGTCTGTCCTCTGAACGGCATTGCAAAAATCAATATGTGGTTGCTTGTGACATCCGCGATAAAAATGGCATATTTCTGTGACTATTTATTAATTTTAAACAATGCAGTGCTCCAGATAAACATAAATCTTTAGTAGCTAAATATATATCTAAACTATTTAGAGGACAAATAAAAACTTAGTGGCCAAAAATTAAGACTTTTCATAATGTTATATTGAGTACAGCGAGTTCAACTGGAGCCAGGAGGACAAAAGTACAAAGTGGCTGTGTTTAATAACGAGAGCGCTTATGAAATGTTTGTGAAAGTACAACGGTCTGACAAAGCATCTTGCGTCTTCATTGAACACCTGCTGTACTATCATGCATGTCTAAAGATATATCCAATCTAGGGCCACATACTGTATGATAATGACTCAGATTTGTGCATTCAGACAGCCTGAGGAGGAAAAAAAAAAAAACAAGTGTCACACTGTTGTAACAAAATGTAATTGAGTCTGTTCAGGCTGGTGATGTGAACATAGCCTTTGTGTGCACACACACACACACACACACACACACACACACACACACACACACACACAGGAGACCCGTTTAAACATTTAAAAAAATTACTAAAACTGGAATTGTGCATAATAAGTCCTCTTTAAACAACAACTAAGTGCTGAAGAAGGCTTGGTTAGCCATTAGCGTTTTCCCCCCTTTAGAAACATTATGAACATCGCAAAAAAATAATAATAATAATAATAATAATATGAACAACAGAAATTTAAAAAATAATAAAATAGAAAAGCAAGAAAAACACAAATTTCAAGAAGAAAACTGAACGGAATGTGTTACTGACCAACGATGATCGTCCAAACTAATCAAAGTGAATTCTGCATAACTGGTCCCCTTTAAAGGGAAAATGTATTTAAGATTGCTTAAATGAGCAAAGAACTTTATAGTTAACTGTCAAACATCCTAGCAACCACATGGAATACCATAGCAAAAACATTTCAACACCTAAAACCCAAAGCAACTGCCTAGCAGTACCACCTCTCTCCACGTGGGCACGTGTACTTCTGATTGACCGACAAGGCTTTACGGTTAGGGTTAAATCTCTAACCCTGTTAATTTGACATGCTCTGACAGCATGTTTTTGCCCTTTCATTTGTAACAATTTTTAGGAGCTGGAGGGGGAGGAACTTGGGGATGTTTACATACCCGTGTACATGTGGATCGGGCCTGAATGTTAGACACTAACCATGATGCATTTAGAAAACCATGCATCTACCTAAAAAGCATTATTCTTATACGAAACTGTGTTACACATTTAACAAAAGGACTAAACAGCTGCATACAAGTTTTTTAAGCAATGTTTAAAGCTCTATAAATTTGATGAAAAAAGCATACACACACACAGAACAGGCATGGGCAAACATAAAAAAAAAAGTTTCGCTAAGTATAAAATGAGGGCTGAACTCATATGACCCAGAGAAACCATTAAAAACAACATTATGAACACAGAGCGGCAAAGAACTGATTAATTTTTTTGAGCAGCGAGTAATATGGCAAGCAGTGCTAATCAAGAAAAATGTCACATGGTTAACCCTTATTGAAAACTGCACCTCAAGCAAAACGGCGAAAAATTAAAGCCATACATCTCCTGGACGTACTGAGACAGTTTTGTTAAGTACCGTATTATCTGGACTATAAGCCACATGCCTTCACTTCTGCCTTTTACAAAAAGGGAATTATAAAAATAAATTAAAAAAAGATCAATATATAGTTGATTTGCCGTGTATGCTGCATTAATTACCATCCAAATTTTTACGCTGTCTCTAAAATGTCTTCCAGGTTCGACTGAACCGTTAATACTTCATTATACGCAGATTTGTTTCATCACTTCAAAGGAAATCAAACACCCACACTGTCTTGGCTGATGTGCGCTTGACATGACGTCTATGATCGAGTTATTAATGCAGTCTCTCACCTATACAGACGTCAATTTTCCCCTTGATGGCGGCCTCATGGAGCGGTGTGTAGTTCCAGTTGTCTCTAGCGTTGGGGTCGGCTCCCTGGCACAGCAACAGGCTCACCACCTCAGCGTGGCCGAATGAGCAGGCGTTGTGCAGGGGGATCAGACCACCATCATCACGGGCGTGCACGTTTGCCCCGGTCTGCAGAAGATGCTCCACAACGTCCTTCCTTCCAAAACCTGGAGGAAAAAACATGCATTTAGCACTACATATAATATATATATATATAAGAGGATTAGATAATACATACACCACCAAACAACTGTTATGTGATGGCGATGTTAGATTTCCGAAGGGGGCCGCCCAAACCAGTGTCTGCTGATGGGTAACAGGAAACACCTTGGAAACAGCTCACAGCTATAGCAAATTAGTTTGCTACCAGTTTAAAAAAAAATTATAAACAAACATTGTTGGTGGTCAGAGCAGCGTGAGCAGTTGTGGTCATTAAAAACTGGAACAATGGATAATGTATGTTTACAATCTATATGAATTTAACTAACATGACAAGAACCCCGACTAGAAATCTATTCAGACACTGGACTGCAAAGCGCAGGGACAGCGCATCACCACATCATTGTGTTTGGAAAAAACACATCAATATTGGCTCAAAACTAATTTAATGACACTGAATAATTATCATCAGTACAGTACAGCCCTGCTGAAATGTTATTACAACTTCTTTATATGGACAGATATTTTTAGCATGGACAGGATTAGTTTTTATTGCACCACTTTAAAATAATCACTCACTCATCGTCTATATCCTGTATACACCATCACAGGGGGCCTGGTGCCAATACATCGCAGGGCACACACATACACACACTACAGGGGAACGCCCATGGCCTAATCTCTGGATTGTAAGAGGAAACCAGAGAACCCAAAGGAAACCCACCAAAACACGGGGAGAACATGCAAACTCCATGCACACAGATTCAGGAATCGAACTGTGCAGGGTGACAGTGCTAACCAATAAACTGATCTTTAAGCCCTTGCTTAAAAACTTAAAGATAGATTTGACTACAGAAATGAGGCCTTAGGCATGGGGTGGCAAAAGGGATCAGGATTTTATACATCAGGATATGGTTTATAAAACATGAGCAAACTGGGCACAGCTTACTCAGGTTTTCAATACAAGTTAGTGCTGGAGTGGCAAAACTTATTTCAAGGGTGGCAGCTGCCCGCATGAGGCCACGCCCCCTGTACCAAAATGACAATCATAACCATTTGTATTTTTTACAAAACACATTTGTAAACTTATTGTAACTGAACCATTTCACCTACATAGTTTATATAGGGAAGAAATCAGTTAAAGTATCTGTCTATTCTGCTAATGCTGCTTCTGAAACTAAATCTCAGCTGTACAGTAGCTAGCAGGCTGCAGTTGCCTAGCATTAGCGAGCTACGTAGCGGAGAACTTGGTAATAAAGTCCCGGGGACGTTCTTTACCTGCGGCAAAGTGCAGGGGAGTGGATTTGCGCCCGGCCATGTCTTTAGAGTTAACGTTCACCGAATCCACCAGCCGTTTGACCCGAGACACGTCTCCGTTTCGGCAGGCCTCGAACAGCTCCCGGAAAGCGCCGCTGCTCGCGCAGCCGCCGGCCGGGCTCGTGCCGCCTGAATCCGGACTCGAGCCTCCCGTGGTGCTCGGGGAGCTCGCGCTGCTAATGCTGGTGCTGCTGCTGCTAGTACTGCTAGTGCTGCTCGCGCTGCGGAGCGGAGCGGGGGAGGAGGCCGCGCTCGGGTCCGCATCTCCGGCCGCGTCCTGTTCGCCTCCAGCCGGGGGGGAGATGTTCGCGACACTGGCGCCCGGAGGGGATCCGGGCGGAGTGAGAGAAGTCGAGACAACGCGTGGAGGCGAGGATAAAGCCTGGTGTTGCTGCTGAGAAGCGCGACGAGACGTCGCCATTTTTCACCACACTCTCTCTACTAGCAACAAAAACAACAGGCTCTGAGGGGGAACTTCCGGGAAGTGTCGGGGCCAGCTTCCGGTATCAAATTGCAGTTTGATCAGAGTGCCGTGCTATAACACAACGTGACGGGTGATGAAATAAATGGAAATGGATTTGCCTTTACTTAGATTCAAGCGTTTCTTTTCAATGTCAGATAGTTAGTGCCTGTTCAGAAATCACTAGATGGCGTCGTACGTTACATAGAGCTCCATATTTATTAGGCATAAAGATTATATTGGCGTATATACGTGTGCAGTAGAATATAAGTTATAACACAGAAAGAGCTGTTCGGTCACAGCGTCACAAACTCTTTATTTACAGCATTCTAATATTTTATTTCAACAACAGTAAAGACTTGGAAGATTTGGATTAAGAAACTCACTTTTATTTCCTTCAAATTTCACCAGCAGCAGAGTTTAAAATGATGAACAGAAAAGTGGTTCAGTGACTGGCCATTAGGAGCAATGAAATCAAATTAAAATTTTATTCAAAGTTTATTTGTCACATGCACAGTCATACACAGTACGATATGCAGTGAAATGCTTATTTAAAATTTTGTACTCCATGGTGGTAATTTTGACAATAAAAAAATGCTGAAAACTAACTTAAAAAACAAAGAAAAGGTGGTCGGAGCAGTCGTGACGGCAGCCGGCCTCACCGGCGCCATCTTGATCATGATGATTGGGTTTTAGGAACGATACTGATCAGTGATTGCTTGTTGGGACTGCCGATATCAAGTGATTGGTTGTCGGGACTGACGATTTCCAGTGATTGGTTGTCGGGACTGACAATTTCCTGTGATTGGTTGTTGGGACTGACGATATCCAGTGATTGGTTGTTGGGACGGCGGATATTCACTGATCAGTTGTTGGGACTGATGATATCCAGTGATTGGTTGTTGGGACTGACAATATCCAGTGATTGGTTGTTGGGACTGACGATATCAAGTGATTAGTTGTTAGGACTGACGATATCCAGTGATTGGTTGTTGGGACTGACGATATCAAGTGATTAGTTGTTGGGACTGACGATATCCAGTGATTGGTTGTTGGGACTGACGATATCAAGTGATTAGTTGTTGGGACTGACGATATCCAGGGATTAGTTGTTGGGACTGACGATATCAAGTGATTGGTTGTTGGGACTGACGATATCCAGTGATTGGTTGTTGGGACTGACGATGTCAAGTGATTAGTTGTTGGGACTGACGATATCAAGTGATTGGTTGTCGGGACTGACGATATCCAGTGATTGGTTGTCGGGACTGATGATGTCAAGTGATTAGTTGTTGGGACTGACGATATCAAGTGATTGGTTGTTGGGACTGACGATATCAAGTGATTGGTTGTTGGGACTGACGATATCCAGTGATTGGTTGTTGGGACTGACGATATCAAGTGATTGGTTGTTGGGACTGACGATATCCAGTGATTGGTTGTTGGGACTGACGATATCAAGTGATTGGTTGTTGGGACTGACGATATCCAGTGATTGGTTGTTGGGACTGACGATATCAAGTGATTGGTTGTTGGGACTGACGATATCCAGTGATTGGTTGTTGGGACTGACGATGTCAAGTGATTGGTTGTTGGGACTGACGATATCAAGTGATTGGTTGTTGGGACTGACGATATCAAGTGATTGGTTGTTGGGACTGACGATTTCAAGTGATTGGTTGTTGGGAGTGACGATATCAAGTGATTGGTTGTTGGGACTGACGATATCCAGTGATTGGTTGTTGGGACTGACGATATCAAGTGATTGGTTGTTGGGACTGACGATATCCAGTGATTGGTTGTTGGGACTGACGATATCAAGTGATTGGTTGTTGGGACTGACGATATCCAGTGATTGGTTGTTGGGACTGACGATGTCAGGTGATTAGTTGTTGGGACTGACGATATCAAGTGATTGGTTGTTGGGACTGACGATATCAAGTGATTGGTTGTTGGGACTGACGATATCAAGTGATTGGTTGTTGGGACTGACGATTTCAAGTGATTGGTTGTTGGGAGTGACGATATCAAGTGATTAGTTGTTGGGACTGACGATATCCAATGATTGGTTGTTGAGACTGCTGATATTCACTGATAAGTTCTTAGAACCAACGGGATCAATAAGTAATTGGCCATTGGAAGGGAACGTGGTCAGTAATTGTTGTTAGGAACAATGTTGGAGCAACAATTTAGACACAGGCAAGCACAGTGGTGTAGTGGTTAGCTCGCATCTCTAGGGTGGAGTGTTTGAGCTCCCTACTGTATGGATCTATGTATTTGGAGATTGAATGTTCTCTGTGTTTAGTGGGTTTTCTCCCTTGGCCCAGAGGCATATTTATTATATAAAATGGCATTTACAAATCATCTGTATTGTGTGACAGACTGGCCTCTGTCCGGTTTGTCCCAGGAAATCTTTGATAAGCTCCAAGCCTTACCTGACCCTGTGCAAGAGAAGTTGTATAGACATATAGAGTGGTATAGGGAAGTGAGTAAACACAGGTTTAACATGAAGCTTTTGTCTCTAAACGTACAACATGACCAATAAGGTACTTATGTGAAAAAAAAGTGTGATAAATTTATACATTGCGTTTTCTGGTCAGCTAGAACCAGCAAACCAAAGAGGAATGAACATGCTCAGTGATGTGGAGACGGTGGTCCCTTGTTTTTGATTTGGGTGGACAGTTGTGCATGGCCACAGATGGATTACAGTAAGCAAGTGTACCATAATAGTGACCCTACATGGAAGGTGAATGTCACGGTGTTGTGGGTTATTAAATGTCATACTTATGGAATTCAAAAGATGAAAAAATCTGATGGGATTTGGACCCAATGTTGAAATTTGCTCCACAGCGACCCCTGTTGGTCAGACGATGGTTCAGAAACCTTGGTCTAGCAGGGATTTATCACAGAAGCATTCAACAAAACTCTGTACACTGAGCATGTCCAGTCTTATTTGATTTCTGTTTATCTCGATAGCCCACTCTAGCTGTAATTAAGTTCAAACCCTAATTCTGCTAAACAGTCACTGTTATGTCCTCAAGGTTCACCTTTAACCTTCAGTTGTTTAAGTGTGAATCATTCTAAATAAAAGTATTAGCCAAATAAGTAAATGTAAGTAAATGCCATGGACTAGTGTCACCTCAAGTTTGTTTTCCTGCATTGTGGCCAGTGTTTGTGTATTAGGCTTTGAATCAATAATAAGCAAGGCCAGAATTAAGCCCCTACTAAAGATTAATGAATGAATAAATGAAGTGTCCCAACCTTGAATTATCGTCTCTGTCACTTCTGTGCTAAAACTATCAGTCAAATTGAGATTAAGTAGAATGGGGTAGGTCTACTTTTTATGAATGCCAACAACTTGGGAACAGCACCAATAAATTTTATATGGAGTTTGATTTAAGATGCCTTTATTGCCTTTTGTACTGTAGCACAGGTACACTGAAAGTCTTACATTGGTGTTAGTTATATAAAACTTAGGTTTCTAGACAGAAAATCAAAGAAAATATTTTAGTGAAGAAGAAGAAAATATTGTTTATGAGAACAATTACACATTTCGGAGATATTGCACACATATTTTGGCTTCCAGTCTGTGTGCATGCATGTTCTCCACATTGTTGGTGGGTTTCCTCAGGGTACTCCAGTTTCCTCCCCCACTTCAAAAAGGTGATGTGTTTTTAAATCTGTATTGTATAATTTGGTGCAGGTACAGCACCAGGACTGATTAAATGCTCATTTAAAATCTCTCCTTTCATCAAGAACTCAGTTGAGCTCGAACAGCCTGAATGAGATACTAAACCAGACCAATCAGAGACTGGAAGGTCAAGCACAAGGAAACAGCCAATCAGAATTAACTGTCTTCCAGCATTTCATTAACTGTGAGATGTTGAGAAAGCATCAAGATTTGAAGGAGCCAAAATTCAGACATGCACATGATACAGAAACAAAGCGAGCAAAAATACTATTTTGTCTGCTTGAAAGGTTTTTGCTCAAAAAATGACAGGAAATTCAAAGTCATATTTGGCAGCCATAGAGCAGCTCATATTTAAACATTTAACATATCATTTATTTTCTATATTAGGTCTCAGACATGATTTTTTTTTAAAAAAGCATGATGAGCAGGGAAGCACCACAGGACACACAACACATGGAATTTTCATTGTCAGGTTTGTGTATGCATGTGAGCTTTAAAAAGAAATGGATGTGGAAAACAAAACATGGTTTTGTCATCCTCTTTACATTATACAACCAATTAAAAAATGTGCATAAAAACAGTTTCTCATACTGGATTCAGGACAAATGTTAGAAAACTTATTCTGTACAGGTTCAAGGGAAGCTGGAGACAGGATACACCAGGCCATCGCATGGCACAAGCACACACTCACACAAAATGGGCAATTCAGAAATTTGGGTTACACTTGTCTCTGGTCTAGGGTCAGAGAGGAGGTAACAAAGAAATCGACAAAAGCAAACTCTTAGGGAAAAAAAAAAATAATATCAAACAAATGAACTGTTTCTCTCCAGTCCCAGCACTCCAGAAAAAGACCACACTAACTTGGTAATTAACAAGAGAGTTTTATTTAAGAAGTTCAATGATGAAGGGGAGCGAATCATACTTCAGGAGGGGAACCAGGCCAAAATAACAAACATAACAGAGCTAACTTAACAGAGGGACACTATCTAGTCTCACAAAGAAATTAAAACGAACAGAAGTCTTACCTTACTCCCTTTCTAACCAAAAACAGGAGAAAACTTGGGTCAAAAACAAATGGCATCCACCTCCCTATTGCTCCAACAAAGTAAACCAGTTTAATATTATAAAGAGAAGTCTTAGATTTTTGGCAATCTTTGGTAAGGTCATACAGAGTGAAATTACAACAAGGACACTGCAACACCTCTAGAAGTCCCAACGCAGGGGAACACACAAACAACAAACCAACCAATAGCACGCACACTAAGCTCAGGGGCAGAAGAAGAAACAGTCTCTGGTGGCGGGGCGGCACAGAGTAGGCAGGAGAGAGCGCTTTACACAAAGTCTCCAGCTTTATTTCCAAAGTCTCTTCTTCAGTAGCCAATCAGGAATCAGGACAAGCCAATGGTGGATGATGGCAATTACCAACAGCTGAACTTCATTAAGCTTTGCAGTAAGGTGGACGAGAGAAAAGAGAATGAGAGAGAAAACCAAAACACGGCAAAACTCAGATTACATATACACACAATATTACAAATAAAAATAATTACGTCTTGGAACGTAACATTTGCCATATATGCCTGTCTTTGGACTGTGTGAGGAAACCGGTGTACCCAGAGGAAACCCACCAAGCTCGTACAGAACAAGCAAACTATACGCAACAAGACACCTGAGGTGCAAGGCCATGGTGCTAAACAATGTTTCACCAAAGAAAGGTCTAGGGAGGTACTTCTAGATAGACATGTTACATTTCAGACTTTGTCAATCCTAAAAAAAAAAAAAAAACATGTCTTTCAGTCATTCAGATATTCTTACCTTTAATGTAAAATGTACCTTACCATTTAATTCAGACAGGATGACGGGGTAGAGTCACGGTACAAGATTTGCCTTTCTCACAAGATTCTATTCACAACATCAGGTAAGGTATAATACTGTATAACCCAGAATTGCCAGATCATCAGAATCTCTTATAAGTACTAAAAACCGGCTCAGTCTGATAAAAAAAATTCTATTCAGCGAACTGGGGATGAAAAATTTTAGGGGGAAAAAAAAACCTTGACTTTATTTATATTACACACACACACACACACACACACACACACACAGTTGAGTTGAGTTGAGTTGAGTTGATCTAGTTTAAAAGTTCAGTGTATTTTAAATGCACTCATCTTATCATGTGACATTATGTTACCGCCACAGATATCTTTATTTCATGCCATTTTCATGTAGCTTTAAAACAGCCAGATTTGTTGATTTCATTCATATCGCAATTAGGAAGCATACAGCACTCAAGGTTAAGGGCCTTGCTTAAGCGCTTTACAGTGGTAGATTGGGGGTGCTAGGGTTTGAACTCCTGACCTTTTAATCAGTAAACCAGAGCCATAACCATCTGAGCCATCACCCGCCCCCCCCTCCAGATGGCTGTGGTCCATTTGTAGTCAGTACAGTAGGTCGTAATCGCGTGCCTATCCGTAAATGTTCCACACAGTGCAGATTCGTTCTGGGTTGAAAGTTAGCAATAAAAGTTACTAGCACGATTTCTGGATTGATTTTTTTGAGTTCAGTGCATTCAGACATTAACATGTCCTCTTAAAGTAAAATATAGTAAAAAAACAAAAAACTGTACTTCAGTTATATAGTAATTTTGTTGTAATCTTGTATATACAGTAGCTATAAAACTTCCATGCTAGATTCTGTCAGTCTGTGAGCATGTGTTGTTTTCTGGCAGCGACCCCAGTTCATGCACTTGACATGTTTTGACAAATTTTTATCAGAAAAGCTTTCTATTAATAGAAGCTATGCAAAGGCGTAGTTCAAAGTCTCTGTCTGTGTCTGGCTCACAGCTATTTGTAAAACGTCACATGTTTCCTTGAACTTCATTAGGCAATCCAATGCATCCCTGACCCAATATTGACCAACACAGCTGGTCCCAGGCAGTCGTGTGCTCTGAGAGATGATGAAATACGCAGACCTGATGGTGAAAAATTCTTTGCTAAATGTTTGTTCTTTTGCTCAGATGTGAGTCAAGGTGAATGGTTTCAGTCACTTTCCTAATTTTGCATGCTTAATTACTGTCTAAATGTGACCATCGCTACATAACAGCTGTATTTATGTAACATTTATCAATGTTTGTGTTGAGTATTAAATATGCACTGTGCAAACATCAGCCTAAAGAGTTGGGGCTTTTTTGTTTTGTTTTTGTTTTTATTCAGTTTTATTTGCCTATTAAGATTCTTAGGAAGAATTTGACTTGTTTAAATTCTTTCAAATTCGGTAATGTTTAAAAGAAAGAGTCAGGAGACATTTAATTACACAAGATATATTGGTGTTTGACATTTTTGTTTGTTTTTTAATTTGCACAAGGCTAAAGTAGGTAGTAATGGAATGTGTCACTGCAAATCATTCTGTAAATCTTCACCTCAAACCACATCCGGGTCTTCAGTGATGTCACACAAATATGCTGATGTGGTTTAGGACACGGTGGGACTTTCTGTCATATACTGTTCATGAACACAGACACAACTTTTACAAAAACCTGGGTGAGTCATGTGGATGAGAGCATTGAACAAATCATTTGACTTCAGATGGAAATTGGTGGCACGGAAACTAATCGAGGAGGTTCACAGCAACAGGGACAATGTAAAGGTTATGATGAGTAATTTAGAAATGTATTAAGGTTTTTTACTTCGACTTTGGTATCATTGTGTGTTTTATGTACAGTAGATCCATGCTCTAAGGTTGTGTATAAAAATGAGTTCCCCCTCATTTTTTTGATGAACAAACATCAAAAAAAAAATTCTGAATGTAACGAATATTAGTATTAGACAAATACAACCTCAAACGATTCACAACATATAACTTTTTTCTACCGTGACAATTAAATAAATAAAACTGAAAAATACTAATACTATCCATAATTTAATAGCTTGCAGATCCACCATTATCAGCAATAATTTAATGTAATCGATTCCTCTATGACTTTATCTGTCCCTTCTTCAAGGTTGACTCAATGACTGCAAGGTGCCCAGGTCCGCTGGCTGCAAAAACAAACCCAATTCATCACCGCTCCACAGCTGTGCTTTACATTGAGTCTGAGGTCTTGCTGCTAAAATGCTGTTTGGTTTTCGCAAAACATGGCACTGGGCAAGTAGGGCAGTGGTGGCTCAGTGTGTTAAGGCTCTGGGTTACGGGTTGGAACATGTGCGGTTCAAGCCCAAGCTCCGCCAGGTTGCCGCTGTGGGGCCCTTGAGCAAGGCCCTTAACCTTGTCTCTCCAGGGGTGCTGTAAAATGGCTGACCCTGTGCTCTGACCCCTGCCTACTAACAAGAAGCTGGGATATGCGAAGAATGAAACATTTCACTGTGTATGTGACAAATAAAATTGTAATTTTATTTAACTTTAAGGCCAAACAACATTGTTCCTCAGTTGTGCTTCCATGTACCTTTTAGACAGAAGAGACTTACTCCTGGCAACCCTTTTAAACAAACCGTACTTGTTCAGTCTTTTTATTGGGACTTTTTATCATGCTCAGTGAGGCCTGTGCAGTTCGATATGTAGCTCTTGCAATTTTTAGTCTAACCTTGGGGTGAATGTACTGGGATGTCCACTTATTTAAAGGCTGGCAACTCTCTTGAGTGCTTTCCACTTGTAAATAATCTTTCTCACTGTAGATTGTTGAACTCCAAATTTTATGGATATTGTTTTATAACCCTTTTCAAAATTTTGTGTAGCAACAATTGCTTCTCTAAGCGCTTTTCACATCTTGCCATTGTGTTAACACACACCTGAATGCTCCAGACCAACACTTAGTTTAATCTCTAATTATTTAATCAAGGGCTGACGATTAGCAGCCCCTGGCTGCAACTTACCCTCGTAAATCCTATGGAATCAGTAAGGGGTACTTACAGTAGTATTGCCCCCTTTTTTCTTTTTTGGATCCTTTTTGTTAAATATATGATAAAACAGTGAAAACTTGTTCATTTGAGGTTGTATTTGCCTAAAACTAAGACCCACTATGAGTTTCTACACACACACACACACACACAAGTCGAATTAAAAGAGGGGCACTAACTTTTACACATGACTGTTAGTATAATCTCAATTAATTCCCCAGGGTGTAATACTACACCATGTGGGCAAGTTAAAGAGGATGAATATTTATCTACTTCACTGTACAATAAAGGAGAAAGAAACACAGTATGTCATTTGCCTTCAGTAAGCATTTATCCAAATCAGAGTCATTGTGGATCTCGGGAACACACAGTCAAGCTTGAGGATGCACTGGGGGTAACAGTTACACATAGGGGAATTTGTTATTAGTAATTATATATTAGTTATTTCTCATTATTTGTAATTAGTTGTTACACATACTTGCATGGTTTGGGAAGGTAAGAGGAAGAAACTCCATTCGGAAAAAAATTAATATGGGCGCCGGAAAAAAGGCAGACAGTTTCTTTATCATATTAGGCATGTAAGGATATTTTAAAGAAAGCTAGCCAGCTTCATGAACTAAAATCCTGTATTAAAAAAAAACGAGAAAAAGGTTTGAGGTAAGGTTTCACTTTCATGTGGAGCTTGACAGAACACCTTGCTTAAGCTTGGGGGCAACTTGGGAAGTCTTCAGCTGTCCTGTATCAGTGAGTCTGCACTCAGGCTAGCCTCAGATCCTGCTTCTTGGCTGACAGGAATGGAACCTGAGGTGATCTTCTGTGGTTGGACATCATCCACCTTGATGCTTGATGTGTTTTTGTGTTCTTTTCTCACTACAGTTATAAAGTGATTATTTGAGTTATTATGGATGACCTGGCAGCTCAGACCAGAATCATCTCCCATGCTCCCATGTCTCAGTGCGCGTGCGTCACTTGTATGGTGTTCACGTGAGTAAAGCAAAAGCAAATGTTACCTGTTAAAGATCCAGGGTTTCTCTCTGTCAGAAAGCAGTGGTTCCATTAGTGTGTGTGCAAGTGTCATAAGAGAGGTTCCTTGTTAAAGTTTCCCAACAGAGCAGTGTTTCCGTTAGTGTGTGTGTGTTTGTGCACGTATGTGCAAAGAAGACAAAGAGGGCAAAATGATGGGCAAAGAGCCCATGCTTATTGATCCAGCCTTCAAATACCCCAGATATCGACTGACTGAGCATCCATGGAATGTGGCGGACAAAGTCTCCTAACCCACATCCCACAGCACCCAAAGGATCCACTCTTATATTACATAAAAGTAATATTTTATGTTTTAATGTTATGGCTGATCAGTGTACAGTCCTACATGCCTATAGGGAAGTCCAGCTATACTGTGAGGTTACAAGTCCACATGTGTTGCCAATTTTTGTCAGCCAGGTCCAAATAGGAGTCTTTGCAACCAGACTCTTCTATGGCTCAACCTATACCATTAATACCACATGCCTATGGCTGTGTGTTGGGTATTTTAGGTGGTAAACAGAAACCGAGTCTGTACGAGAGGTCACACGTTCTCTGAAGAAAGTAAAAGGTCATAGTCCAGTCCTTCTTTTGGGGGCCATTTAGTTCTGGCTACTCTAAGTACAGATTAATAAAGAAACATCTACCGTAAAAAACCAAAGGTTTCGTACATTATTGTTGTTGTTAAATTAAAATTTAAATTAAACTTAACTTTTAAGGTGAAAAAAATATATACAGTATGCATGGAGAAATGTTTATCATTAAATGTTTTGTTCTATTAAGAAATGTTGGAAGTCATTTTCTGTATTTAACACAATGAAAAATGGCTACATTCTTTATTACTTTGATTAAGCTCTTTACTCACGTGCCATATTTAGATTTTACAGTTAATATTAGTTGTGTCTATGAGTCTTTATTCTATTGGTATAACCGCTGTATCTCTAAGTTCACCTGCCTTTAACAGAGCATTCATTTAGATCCACATCAGAAGCTACTTGCGCTTTAAATAATTTACAAAATCAAATTTT
The DNA here is from genome assembly GCF_024256425.1 of Clarias gariepinus. Classification (NCBI taxonomy): domain Eukaryota; kingdom Metazoa; phylum Chordata; class Actinopteri; order Siluriformes; family Clariidae; genus Clarias; species Clarias gariepinus. Next base: position 14,677,482 of record NC_071118.1, on the reverse strand, counting down.
AAAAAATCACTCTATCATTGTTTTTTTGGTGTGTAATAGTCATAGTGATTAAGTAAGGGAAATAACTCTTACAGAATTTAATTAGAGGAAATAATAAAGGAATAATGGAAGGAAATAATGCCCGGTTTCTTCAAATTACAAAAGTCCAAGTTGAGTAGCTCAGGAATAGCTCAGGGGTAAAGGCATTGGACTATGGTTCAGAAGATCCGGGGTTCAAACCCCACAACCACCAAGTTGCCATTGTTGGGCCCTTGAGCAAGACTTGCGTCTGCTAAATGTACAATTTTTTTTGTATCATCTCCACTATACTTGGAGTACATTTGCAGCCATGTCTATCAATTGCTATATTTAAAGATTAAATATACACTGACTAAATATTTGAACTAGGTCATGCATTGGAAGGTATGTATGACCTGTCTGATATTCACAGATCTGTCTGAGCCGGAGGGTCTGGGGTATGTGTGTGTGTCTTTCTGTATGTATTTTTGATGGTGTTGTGGGTGGGTGGCTGTGGGGTTCTGTACATTTCTTTTTTCTCTCTGATGTTGTATTAACATAATATAATAAATTTAGTGATTTTCTTGAAATGTTTTGTATATGATGATTGAAGTGAAGAAAAAAAGTGGAAAGTCGAAGCTCATAATTACAAGTTTTAGGAAAAAAGTTTGTCTTTTGTTAGAAACCAGCTAGCCATCTAAGTGTAATGTGTGTATTGCATGAGTAAATGTATAGTTTCCTCCTACAACCAGTGGATGGTGTAGCCAGTTTTAAAGATTTAACAAGCAAATAGGATCTGTATGTTGCGTTATCTAAAGCAAATATTTCAGATAAATCAATCAAGAGATTCTGCTTTGTAAACCATGCTTGAGCAGCCATGTTGATTTGATGCTGCTTGCTGAATGAACCTAGTAGGAAGTGTAGGGGGTGTTTTCTTTGGATCTTCCTAGGAATTATGGAAGTGTTTTCTTTGTCTCTTTATAGGAGTTGAGGGGTTTATATGTTGTTGTCTCCTTCCTATGCAAAGGCTGCACTAGCCTAACTACCTATGTAGGGAAGGTTTGCTTTCCAGCTTGATCTTTAGGTAGATAACTCATACTGCTTCTACTGCTTATGGTGGCAGGGTGACTTAGCGGTTAGCACTTGCACTTCCAGGTCCCAGATTTGATTCCTCCCGATGGGTCTGTGTGCATGGGCATGCTTGGTGGGTTTTCTCTGGGTTCTCCAGTTTCCTCTCTCATTCCAAAGACTTGCAGGTTCGGCTAACTGGCATTTCCAAATCCTGTAGTGTGTGGATGTTAATCAGAGGTTGTACAAATGGGAATAAATACAATGTACAATCATCACTGAGGTTCCCGGATATACACACACGCAAGCTATACAAGTATTGCGTCTCTAAATGGTAAGGTCAGATGTGCTTTTCTGGGTATCAGATATTTTTCGTGTGCTCAACGGTCAAGGGTTCAAGCCACAGCACCACAAAACCATGACTTGCCATTGCCATTGTCTTGACCAAGGCCGTTAACCCTATTCACTTCAGGGGCACTATATCATGTCAGAGCATGTGCTCTAACCTAAACTTCTAGCTTGGTTATGGGGAGAAAATATTTTAACTGTGTTGTTGAAGTAAATGTTTGCTATTCCAAACATTTTTCTTATATGTCATAGATTTTTCTCATTATTTTGCGTGTGTCCCCCCCCCCCCCCCCCCCCCCCAGGCTCAGAGTTGTAAGGATAGCTTCTTAAGCTTCCACTAAGGGTTCCATCATCCTTAGCTTCATTTCATCTCATGTGTTACGTCTCACTTACTCACTGAAGCTTAGAACAAATCCTATCGATGCCACATAGGGGCGAGGAATCCAGCAGAGTAAGAGTGTCCTGCTCTGTGGGTGGGAACGATGTCTTTTCTCCGTCCATGGCCAATTAGAGAGACAATGCCTGGTCATGAGAAAAGAGAATTTAGCATATAATTAGCACTCTCTTCTTTTGACATCACATAACCAGCTCTTTTCTATGTATAATGATGCATTTACATTTGGCTGTTTGAGCAAAAATTAATTGTATAAAAACATACCAACACCACCACCATCACCACTATTCCCAGCCCCCACCCCATCCCCCAATGTAAATGTGGGCAATGAGCCGAAACATGCTGGGTGTCTAAAGATTGCTTCTTTAATTTTGCACTATAATCATTTACTACATTTGCTAGATTAGTATTTAAATCATCATCCTTGTTCATCTTCATGGCAGTACAGGAAGTTGTTCATGGTCTCATTAAGAAAGTCATACTCAGAGTTTATAACAGTTATAGCACTATTTTACATCCTCAAAACTATGACTCACCTTCGGCTCGAAATCTGATCATGTAGACACCTCAGAAAACTTTGGCAAACAGACAGCCACCCAAATTAAAATACCACCAGATTAAAAAAAAAACTGAAACTCTGATGTTCTTCTAGTGTGTGTGTGTGTGTGTGTGTGTGATGGTTAAGGATGTAAAAGTGGAATGTTATGATGCACAGCTAAGGGTGCCATTATTTATTTATGTTTTATTTTAATTATCTAGTTTTATTTTTGTTAATTGATGGATTTATGTTTGGATCAATTCATTAATATAAAGATAATAATAAGATAATCATGTTCCCTGAGTTATTTTTGTGAGTTATAATTTTTAGTGATATTCACTAACACGGCTACTTGACTGGAATTGCGTACATTTTTTAATTTTTTATTATTATTATTATTATTATTAACATCATTTTTACTTAAAAAAAGATAAATTTACTTTCTCCAACACTGATGTTTTCCATCTATGTGTGTATGTGTACGTTAGTAAATTCTATAAAAGTGGTAAAATATGATGCAGAGGTTGATGGTGCCATTATTGATTTATTTATTAATTTAATTACCAAGTCTGATTTGATTTTATTGATGGATTAATGGTTTGTCTCACATGGTGGCCAGGGTCCAGGTCCAATTCCTGACTTTGGTGTCTATGAGCATGGAGTTTGCTCCCTGTGCTTGGTGGGTTACCTCCCACAGTCTAAAGACATGCAGATTAGGCTAATTGGTGTTCCCATATTGCCAGTAGTGTGAGAATTGTTGACCAGAGGTCCTATAAATGAGAATAACTTCAGGGGTCACTATTGGCTTCCACGGTCCCTATGAATGTAACTAGACTTGCTTTATGACTTTTTGAGAACTTCATGCAAGTCCATGTGCTACTGAACAGCACCTTTGTAATAAGCATACACGTTATATGGGACTGGGACGGAACCAACATTGGTTGCGACCGTTGCAATGTCACGTGATCGTTCCCCCTCCCTCCTCCCTTCCCCCATACTTTTTCCATGCGGCTCTCCTGCGTTCTGATTGGCTAATGTAGCGCGTTCACGTGAACACTGTGTGATGTTCATTCTTCCCAGAGGGAAAGCCGACTACTGGAAGCGCAAGCGTGTGTTATTAAAGCTTGTGCACGCGGAACAGCGCTGGTTTACTTCGCAGCAAAATAAAACAACACACATTCCTTCAGTTTAGCTGATGGTCGGTCGGGTGCTCACCTTAACTGTGCTGTTTAAATGCACCGAGCAAGGTAAACAACATTTCCTTCCTACTTTTCATTTGTTTTCATTCATTAAACAAAGTGATGACTGTTCATTTAAGTGATAGATCGGTAAGCAACGTGTGTATAATGTTCACACGTGTTTTTACTTTGTACTTTGTGTTGTATTTCATTTATATTCAGTCAGATTGATTTTTATTTTTATTTATTTGTTTGTTGTTGTTGTTGTTGTTGCTGCAAACAAACACGAACGCACCGAACTTCCGGTTTTATTTGTAACTCCACACCGGACACATTTAAAACTGATGTAAGCGATGTAAGAAGCTTCTCTTTACTTTTACATACAGGAAGCACTCAGGCTTTGCGTTGGATTAATCTCGAACTACATATTGTAATTCTAAATTTCATAATTCATAATTAAATTCTAAATAAATACACATTAGGTTTCAATTATTTTATTGTTGATGTTTTGTTCACAGACCTGTAACAGTGACCCAGTATCTATGGTCAGTAATAAAGCCCCATGTGCTGAAGGGTATTATGATAAAGAGTACGTTATAGAGTTCTGTCTTTGCTAATGTCATCTGCACTAACTGACCTTAACGTGTACTTATAAATGAGCTCCAAGGACACAGAGCAACATAGTGAAAAGCACATACTGTCATAATAATAATAATAAAAATATATATATAGTATTTTCACCTTTCTGCAAAAAAAGTTAATTTGTTTGTATAAGATCTCTGCGCATTTATTCGAACTGAATCTGACTCCTACGGTGTATTTTACAGTCTTTACGTAATTTGGTTACATAACACCAAATGTCTAAATGAGCCCAAATTGTTTATGATGATAAATACCGTATATCTGATAGACTGTATTTAGATCTGTCGTTACACCTTTTACTATATTTTCGGAACAGAGCTTTTCAACAGTATGCACTGCTCAGCTCTTTGCCCGGGCTTTAATCACTAGCTGCCAAGAGATTTATGGCGATTTTGACCTTCTGGTGAATAGGCAACCTTGTATAGGCTTTCAACATTTTCAACATCATCCTAAGATGTTTGTTTGTTTCTTTTTAAAAACAGCATGGTTGTTTTTCATTTATACCCTACCATTCATTCTCCTATCATGAGACGTTGATGAGTTTTCTGTAACGGCAGCTCTGACATTATTGCAATCGGATATTAATGCGCTGCTTTTTAATAATGCCTCAGCGTTGCCATGGTAACCGCTTCTTCACAGGGGTTTGCATGGCAGACACTGTAAAACCTGCAATTGTCGATGGGTTTAAGGTTTTTTTTGTAAAAAGATGTTAATCGAACAGCAATGAAGGAGTCCTCAGCAGTAGTGCTGTTGGTCATTTGCGTCAGCACAAGCTTCACGCTGTGTTTAAGGATGTTAAGTCTCGGCGTGTAATAACGTGCGAACACGTGAAGTGGGGAAAAACATGGACGCCGTCATGAAAACCCGCTTTATGTTCGCTCTTTCGAAGCATTTAAAACCCATAAAAATTGTGTTACCACACTTTTCCTATTTTAAATTGTGTTAGTTACTGTTATTTTATCGAATTTCCAATATTCGACGATAGAAATTGCACAGTTCAGCAACAATAGCGAGTAGCTTAGCAACATGCTAGCCGGCTAACTTAGTGATAACGCTCCATTGTGGTCAGTGTTTATTATTAATATTATTTTTACCAAACTCTGGGTCTGTAACTTTCTATTAACCAATCTAAAACAATACTGTTTTAAATTTAGGGAGGTACTTTGTAAAAAAACTTTCTTCACATTTCTTAGTATAATCCACTAAAAGAGAATGTATATTACAATGTATGTGGAATCTATTTTTTGCATTTACAAGTAATTATACTTTAATTAAAAAATAATAATAATAAGTATTTTTTTAAATATTGTTTAACATTGCGTTATTTATTTTATTTTTTTGTCTTTTTCTAGTACTGTATCGCAGTGCACTAATAACTTTTTCTTCCAGGAGGTGGGGCTTAGAAGAAGGCGTTCGTCTAGCGTCTTGATTGGTCATCTGTGTTTGGAGTGGGTGGTGCTCTGAAAGCTAACCACGCCCATCACACTTAAGGTGGAGTGTCCTCTGTGTAACATGGTGGAGTAACTTGAGCTGAGTGCAACAGGAAAGCTGTTTTGTAGTTGCATTCAATATCTGTTAGTAAGCTTTATTATTACATTTACATATGTTTTTTTATTTCGTCCTGGTAATACTTACAGAAAACATGGCTGGTTTTAAAATTTAAAATACGCCTGTAGATGGCACTATGAAGAGCATTCTATCACACTATTTCTTTCAATATTACAATATGTATGATATTTATATCAAATATCATTCAGAAGGACCAAATTTAATTCCCACCCAATGCACCAACGTCATCCAGTGGATGCAGTGCCAAGTTGTGTGCGGATAGGAGGAATGTTCAATTATTTGTCACATGTACTTTACAGCACAGTGAAATGTCTTCTTCGCATATCCCAGTTAGCCCGGTGTGACTTAATTCGGAAGCATCAGAAAGAGCAACAACCACTTGTATTCTTGAGAAATTTTCATTAAGAGGAAATAATGTATGGAAATTATGCAGAAAATGGAAATATTAAAACAGAACTAATGATAATTGTGAAATGCGAGGTAAACGTAGAGTATAAAGACATGGCTTAAATGCAGCATGTGAGTTACAAATGTTTTACTCAGTTGTGTGACATAATGCAATTAATAACGAACACTGCAGTCCTTTTGACTTTGATAAAGATGCATTAACCATGGCTTCACTTGGCTCTACTGCAATGGGTGTAATAGTGTATAGGAAGTGTATGGCCAGTCTAGTTTATATAACATATCTATGGCAGCTGCAATACAGCTGGACTTGTCTGTCTCTCATTTCTAAGCTACACCCTTGATGGATTGGGTGTGGCAGACTTTCCAAGCACTTCCCACTCCAAAATCAGTTGAAATATCAAGATTTAAGGTGAACACCCTTCTTCTACGTTCCACTCCCTGTAAGAAATGTGTCAAGTCAGAAGCAGGAGATTGCATAAACAGGACTGATATCACACAAAGAATCACATGTGGTTCCTTATTGATTGAATAAAAAAAAAAAAATCAGCAGTCACTGGTCATTTGCAGATAAGATTTGATACCCTAGGTCTAGTCCTTATCTCTGGCCTTCTTTCTGTTTTGTGTTTGTTTACAGTAAGTCTTACCACGTCGTGCCATTTTGCTGAACTCGTCTGAACTTGTCTGAAGCCCTCACCTGATTTAATGGTTAACTTATTGTCTGGATTGGATCAAAATCTAGACTTGGATATTTAAGTTTTTAAAATGGGTTTATTTGTCAAGCTGAGATCGCCTGTGCGAAACTAAATGTCTCTCTATTTCAACATTCATAGACAAAAATAAAGTACAAAGAGGTGAAATATGGGAGTCTTGGAAGTAGACAACGATCCAAGCTAAAGCAAAGGAAAGTAGTTTAGAACATGTTTAATACAGAAGTTTATAGGTGGGATCCCATCGGTGGACGAATAAGTTTAAACAGAATATTTGTCGCATTTAGAAAGTAGAAGGTAAACCATTTAATCAGATAATTTTGCGTTCTTTTTATCTTAACTCACTCACATACACACACACGCAATTAGACATTTTTATATTAGTTTGTTATAATGTTTGACAGCATTCTCATTTCAAATGATCACAATGAAAACCTCTCTACCCTTTTTTAATTTGCCTGATAGTAAGGGTGTACAAACTTGCACACAGTTGTATTTAGGATTGTGTGTTTTACACTGTAAAAGTATATAATCCAATATTGAAATAAATCTAATTCATATCATATTTAATCAAGTAACAGTATTAATTTAAATATTATATTTAAGTAAATCACATTATATTCATTTGTTTTACAGTGTATGTATCTCATATAATATTTTTAACATGTTTTTTTAGGTATTATTCAATATAATATTCTGGTTTTAAAACATGAAATTAATTACTAGTATTTATCTATTTATTTATTTAAACATGACTTTCATGTCTTTACTTCTAGTGTGTAGGACGGTCCCATCATGCCAGTTGAACTGGTGATGCCTCTTTACCTGTCGAGCGATGACTTCCAGAGCAGGATGTCTGGGAAGTGTAAGATGCCCTTACGTCCATGTCTGCACACGAGTACAGTCACTCAGTTTGGCTTCCACTCTCCTCTGCCGCAGTCCGAGTCTCGGGAGCGGGCTCATGGCAAGGTTAAAAAGCAGGTGTCATTTGCTGACCACAAAGGCTTGGCCCTTGCTGTGGTGAAGGTCTTCTCTGAGTTCGACGACCCCATTGATATCCCGCTCAGCATCCAGCAGCTTTTTGTTTCTGCACTCAACGTCTCTGAGGAGGATGACAAGCTGGTGCTGGGCTTCTCTCAGCCGAGCGCAGATTATCTGCAGTTCCGCCAGCGGCTGGAGCGAGACTCGGTCTGCCTCGAACACTGTGTCCTGAAGCACAGGGCCATTGCGGGGACGATCAAGGTCAAAAACCTGTCCTACCAAAAGGCTGTAAAGGTGCGCATCACGTTCGATGCATGGAAGAGCCACATTGATATTGAGTGTCAGTATGTTAATGACGCGTACTTGGGCTCTGAGTGGGATACCTTCTCATTTGAGGTGAATTTACCAGGCCGGATGCTTCCGCATGAGCATGTCGAGTTTGCTGTGTGTTACATGGTGGAAGGAAACACGTACTGGGACAGCAACCAGGGCCAGAACTATAAAATCACCCACTCTGCTTTGAAGAAGAAGAGCACTAGTGACATGAGCAACGGTGATCAGCACTACAGTGACTGGGATGCGTACTTTGACGGATTCGGCAACCCGAGGTGTTCAAACAGCATTTTTACCGAGTGGCGAAGCTACACCGGTTACGAGGACCTCGGCCCATATTACTGACTTGTGTGTCATGAGACATATCCAGCCAGCATAGATTTATGAAGAATATGAACTCAGGAAGTGATCTTTTACATTGAAGGACTATTTTAGCCAAAGTATTCAATCTATAATTACTTTTCTAAAATGTAGTCAATAAGGCAATGTTTCCTGTCTGCTGTAATAGCACTGCATTAAAGAGCAATAAGCTCTTAGCTTATCTAAGAGCTCATTTTCATTTTATGAACTTGTTCTGAGACAAACAAGTGATTAACTACAATACCAACAGGAAAGCAAACATCAAACATGCCTTGACTAATCAAATTCATTTCAGGAAAAATGTGACAGTTTTGTTTACACCAACTGGTGCAATAATGACCTCTAACATCTGGATAAATTATCTGTCCGTGTTTTTGAGTTGTATGCAATATACAAATATGGAATATGTCCAAGAGTTTGTGGAATGAAGGTCAGTTTGCTGCTACCCTTTACGAGGGCTTGAGCATCTCCATGGACTGTTCATTCAGACCGTTTACTGGGATGTGTGGGTTTATTAAATAATAGAAGTAGCTTTAATAGTAAAGCGCACATATAGAATAATGGAGAATAGTCATTTAAGTTTAAATAATAAAGTTTTTTTTTTCCTGTTACACTGGAAGATGTTTGTTTAAACCTTAGCTTTTATATTCAAGCAAAGATCAAATCTGTCAATATGCAAAGAAAAAAATTATAATGGTAAAATATCCACAGTGTCTGTAATGAATTTTTGTATGTTTGTTCGTGTAATCCAATGGGCCTTTGAACCGATCAGGACTACAGATGTTCTTTCTTATGCAATATATTAAGATTTAAATAATGACATAGAAATGGCAGCTTGGGTCTGTGTGGTATGATTTTGTTATTTAATTCAAAAGATGATTTCCCGTCATCATAAAGTGCAAGCTATGAGTTTTAAGCATTAACCTACAGTATCATCCCTGTCACATAGAAGCAGTGTTTTAAGTCACAGTTTTGGCGTTTTATCAGGATTTTGTTCCTTTGTTTGAGTGACTGTTAGATTATTGTTTTTACGCACACCTCACCTTGTAACATAATTTTGTTGATGTTTTGGGATGTTCTGTTAAATGCTTTTTAGTATTTTAATTCACTGCTGTCGAATAAAGTATTGTATTTATAAAGTAATTAGTCTAAGAGGTCATCATTAAAGATATTTTTAAAAGGAAAGTCCTGTGTGACATCACTGAACAACTGGGTGGGGTTTAAAATGAATAATTATGAATTTATGGATAATCTTTTAAATGAAACCCCACTTAAATGCAGCCATGCTACAAGCACTGGATGTAAAAAACACCTCTTTGTCACATTGTATGTGTAAAAATAAAAGTCACGACAACTTCTCAGCTCTGAAGTGCTTTAAGTTTTGAGATGCAACTGGGTCACTTAACCTATCATTATTGAAATATAACCTTTTTTTCTCTGTAAAATGGATTTAGTTTGACTAAAAATCACAATATTTTTTCAAGTAACCACAACATCCGTTAGATTAAGTACAAAAATACATATGCAAATGTCTCAGCTGACTAAAAATGCTTGAGATAAGAAATCTGCCTGTTCATAGATGAAATGTGTTGGATTTAACTGAGGTTGCTACTGAATTCTAACAGAGGACCACCTGATCTTGGCACAGGTTTTATGGCGGATGCCCGTTCTGATGCAACCTTCCCATTTTTTGTCTTCGCTTGGGACTGTGACTGCATTTAAAGGATGGGATTTTGGCAACTTAAAAAACCGACAGTTGAGGCTCAAATGCCCTAGAAAATACAAGTATAACAACTTTCAAATAAGATTGCAAATAATATATAACAATTATGGCTTTTATTTTGAAAAACTACTGGTTCGTAATAGATCCCTTTCAGCAAGATCTGTGAGGGAAGTATTTTATTTATTTATTTTAAAAAAGGTTTAATGGAACAAAGTAATTTGGCTGCTCCCGACAAGAGTTTTTTTGATACAACAGAGATAATAATAATAGTAATTATTAGTATATCTGTTGCATCGAAAGTTATTTAGGACTTTTATTTTGAAAAAAAAGCACTTCCGGTTATTAATGGCTCCTCTGGCGCGAGCGCTCTGTCAGAAATACTTGGCATCTCTTTCACTCTCCTCTGTATTTCGATATTATTTTTAATTAATGTACAGATACAGCACACAACTCATATAGTGCTGAAACATATGTATAGTGTGGTGTAAACGGTTACGTGGAGAAAGTCATAACTTGTTTGTTGTCAGGAGAAGGCATGTTCGCGCGCTAAAGAAATAAAGCTGTGATGGAGGAAAAGAGTAAAGAAGTCGGGATTACGGAGTGTGTGAGCGAGCAGGAGGACAGCGGCCAGGCTAAAGTAAGCACCTGTTTTAAACAACTATCCATTTTATCATTATTGTTGACTAATAACCTGTGTGCCTGTATGCTGCTATTCCAACATATACTGCAGTAGTGACGTTACCTGTCTCAACATCACGTGACTCACTCTCAACGTTCAACTAAGAGTCAAACACAGTTTTCTGTGTACTGTATATATAAACAGAGTCAGTCAAAAAAATGTACACACCTCAAAAAAAGAAAAAACGTCTTAATACTGTATGTATTGCTATTATATGTTATAATATAATAATAGTATTAATATTATATAAATTTAATATACATCATACTATTTTTCTTTTTATGAAGTGTATATACTTTTTTTTGTTGTTGCTATAAACCAATCAGCCAGTCTTCTGACACTTTTCTTTTTATTAATTTGTTCACCAGTTTAGTTAGTTAGTTCACTTTTGGTAGGTCCTGACCACTGCAGCTTGGGAACATCCCACAAGATCTTAAGTATTGGAGTTGCTCTGACCCAAGTGTCTAGTTATTACAATTTGGTCCTTCTTAAAGTAGCTACATTTTCTTTTTTTGTTTTCTTTAAGTTTTTTTTTTTAATTGGAAATATAAATAGGTTACATATACATACATGTTATACTATTATTTTTTTTTACCCCCCACAAAAAAAACAAATAAATAAATAAATTACACATAAAACAAAAGAATAGTAAACAAAGGCAATAAGAAATTAAAAGAGAAATCTTTTATTACAGTTTGTATTTGCACCTATTTTTTTTTTCAAAGTGGCTCATAAATGGTTGCCAAGCATTATAAAATTTCTGAGATTTTTTTCAGATGAACACAGTACAAGACCTATTTAATCCAGTGAGCACCCACTGGTGGCAACAACTACTTCCACTTAAACAGGATCATTCTCCTAGGGAGAAGGGAACTAAAAACTGTCTGTAGATAAATATAAAAATGTGTCCTGCAAATGTTAAACTTGTTTGAGTTGTTTAAATGAGCCATTCCTCCTAATTCATGGGGGCTCTGCAGAATGCTTTGTTTAAAGGCTACATTTTAAATATTTATAATATGTGGGTGTGTGTGTAATAGTATTTTAGGTTGAAGCCCACGTCCATGTCTGCCTGTCTTTCTGTATGGCAGAACTTATTAATACAAATAAATAAAATTAATACAACCCTAAAATGTTGTAAAGTCCAGTCTCTTATATTATTTATATTAAATTATTTATAACTTTATATTATATATCTTGAGATTTGAGACAAGATTGAGACTGTTGAGACAAAATTTTAAGGTGGTATTAATAACTTGTATTAAGACTGATGATTTCTTACACACCTCGCTTTCTTTTAGTCTGAACAGAATAACAGCTTATGTAAAGAAACGGGACATGCAGATTTCAGTGATCCGGTGTATAAAGAGATCTCTCTGGCTAACGGCGCCATTAACCGCATGAACAGAGACGAACTGTGTGCTAAATGTGCTGACCTCAAGCTGGACACCAGGTAAGATTGGTATTTCAACATGATTAAATCTATTGGTAATGTGTTTTTTACGCTGGATTTCTGGATGCTGCATGTTATTAAGTACTGTACATTATTAGGTTCAAGTCTATTAGAGGGCAGATTGTACATAGAATACAAGCACTGAAATGTGCACAGCAGTAATTTTACTCCTTCCTGAAGAACAAATAAATAAATTTTAGTATCTTATTACCAGTTCTTTATACAACCCTGACTTTAACTGCTGAACATAGAATGATTTTCTAAATGTATGTCTTTGCGATATTTTGTTAGGGGGGTGAAAGATGTCCTGAGAAAGCGTCTTAAGAACTACTATAAGAAGCAGAAGCTGAAGCAGTCAGCGACAGTCGGCTCTGACGACTTGTATTACGACTACATCTGTGTGGTGGACTTTGAGGCTACATGTGAAGAGAATAACCCATATCAGTTCCTCCATGAAATCATCGAGTTCCCCGTGGTCCTTATCGACACACACACTTTGGAGATTGTGAGTTGGTGAGAGAAGATGCTCACATTGTTGTGAGTCATCTAGATTGAATTTTTGAGGAATAACATTGAGGTATTTAAAAAAATATATATATTAATAAATGATGGAAATAGACAAAAAAGTAATGCTGTTTAAAATTCCAATGTATTTCATATACATGTATGTTGTTAAATAACACAGTAATGCCACAGAACTAGCACACAGTGAGGGAAGAGGAGGCAGCATCAACATTCCGCCCAGACAGTGTCATAAAATAGTCTAAAGGATTATGTCAAACTATTATTAGTGATGCTGACATGTTTAAAAATAATATACATACACACACACACACACACACATACATATATATATATATATATACAGTATATATATATATATATATACTGTATGCACACACACAGGTTTATAAATGTTTATAAACCTGACTGTGTATGGGGTTATTGGAACTTACTGATCCGCAAAGTGAAATTTATTTATTTGTGTATTTCTTTTCTTTTTTTTTTTTTTTCCAATTTTCTTCCCTAATTTAGTCGTGGCCAATTCCTCCCAGTCACTAGGGGGCTCCCACATTAAGGCTACCACTACCACTCAGCCGGGAGGGCCGAAGACTATCACGTGTTTCCTCCGAACCGCGTGACGTCAGCCGATCGCATCTTTTCGAACTGCTTGCTCACGCACCGTTAGGGGCGGAGTAACACACTCGGAGGAAAGCGCTAGCCACTCCTTTCACGTGCGTGAGCTCACAGACGCCCCTGATTGGCTGTAGAGTCGTGATTAATGTGGGAGCACAAGTACCTCTCATCCCTCCCCCCTGGGAGAGCTCCGCCAATCAGCTCTCTCTGTGCCTCCGGCTGTGAGAGGAAAACAGCATCACCAAAACCAGTGATCTCTGGTTGATAGGGCGAGCACTTTACCATCAGGATTTTTGTGACTTTCTATTTGAATAGTTCCCATCCAGACACTATGAGAAAAGCAAAGCACTGCATCTAAGTGACTGGTTTATAGAATGTTCTTTGAGCTTGTGTTTTCCATGTGAACGCAGGTCGATACATTTCAGGAGTATGTGAAGCCCCAGCTGAACCCGCAGCTCTCCGATTTCTGTGTGGAACTAACAGGAATAACACAGGTAATTGGGTGGGAAATTCAGCACTTACTCTGAACAGCATGGGACTGAGTTACGCATTAGGATCCCAACACATGACTTTTTTTTTGTTTCAGAAAATGGTGGACGAGGCTGATACGTTTCCTCACGTTCTTCGCAGAGTGGTGGCCTGGCTGCAGGGGAAAGAGCTGGGGACCAAGTACAAATATACTCTGCTAACAGATGGGTAATGACACAATTTCACACTCTGTATTCATTACTACAATTTATTTCATAGGATGAGGCAGATCAGTAACCGAATATGGTGTGAGTTTTATTTAATGTATCAATTTAATGCGTAACTAAGCTAATGCTTACATTTTGTAGGGTGGCAATAATTCTGAGCTCTGTCCGAATTGTGATTGGTTAGTAATTTATTGAAACTTGTGACTTCTGGGCATGTGGGCTAAATCATGTGCTAATCTTTTACATATAAAAAGCGTGGTTAAAAATCAAAGGCTTATAAATATTTTCATGAGCTTGTTTATTTACATCAAATAAGATATAGTTATGTTTTGTGGGACACAGCAGTTTCTGTGAAAGTTGTGGAAGTTTAACAGTACTCTAAAGTCATTAAAAATAATAATACAAAATGTATTTAAAAATACATATATATTACATATATATTTACATATATATATGAATTCCACATCTTTGAAGTGATAATTGAATCTGATACAATTGGTACAATTTTTGTCAGTAAGTAAAAATCCTTTCCATAGGTCTTGGGATATGAGTAAATTCCTTCACACACAATGCCGACTGAGTCGACTTCGATATCCTCAGTTTGCCAGAAGCTGGATTAATATCAGAAAGTCTTATGGAAACTATTACAAGGTATTACAAATTAATATTAAACTAAATAATGTTAATAAACTTGCACTTTTTGTTTCCTTTTTTTAAAAATTAATACTTCCATAGCGATCACCTCACATTGTGTGTGCCTTAGGTGACTCGGACCCAGACAAGGCTGAACTGCATGCTGGAGAATCTCGGCATGCAGTATGAGGGTCGGCTGCACTGCGGTCTCGACGATTCGCGCAATATCGCCCGCGTGGCCATCCACATGCTGAAGGACGGCTGTCGGCTGCGTGTAAACGAGCGTCTGCATGAAGGGCACCTGCAGAACGTATCCAATACAGCAGTGTTAGAAGGAGCTCCGCCTCCACAGTACCCCAAAAGCAGAGACTAACTCTGTAGCGTTTGTGCTTTCTTTCCACATCAGAGAGCATTAGATAAAATGAGTGTCAGAGTGGACCTTTTTTAAAAAAAATTATTTGATGTACTTGTGTGATTTCTGTACTGCCAGTTAGTAATATTAATAATAACGGCCAGAACAAATCTTCTGTCTGTGTCTATACTATATGTAATTTCACACAAACATGTTTCACAAAGAAGTCTTTATTTTGTAATTTACTTCTTCGAAGTCAAGTTTTATGCTTCAGGAGTAAGCATAAAGAATATTCAGTGATTATAAAATTTTTAACATAACAATAAAGTGCCATTCCTGATTATTATTATTATTACAATTTACTTCTTTTTATTAACAGTTTGACATAATAAATACATGCACTAAATTTTCTCTTCTTCCCCAAATATATCCCAAATTTTTTTTACTTTAAGTCTAATACAGCTAACAAGTCATGAAATTAATTCTATAGTCCCCAGTTTAATAGTGTGTAAGCTGTATGGAGATGACACCATGTCATGGGGATGATTTGTAAAGATTTTCAAGATCTCAAAGACCTTCTGATGTGGTTTCTGACTTACTCACTATGACTCTCATACCTATAAATATGGGCCAAAGACAAAGTTACAGAGACAAAGTGGTCGAAGCTCCATCTATTGTTTTTCCTTAGCACACGCTTAACAGACGCATCATATTTAGCTGTGGGTGAGGCTTAAACTTAAAGGTGAAACTGTGTATTTAAACTTATTTCCATAAAAGTTTTTAAACAGGGCTGCTCACCGTAATGTCTTTACTTTTCAACCATTTCAAACATTTACTGTCTGGTTCCTCTAAAGATTTCTTGCTTATTCTAGTTCAGGGTTTTTTTTCTCTTCACTTACTCATGATTCGATGGAAACATACATGTACGAAGGGTTTTGCTAAGCCAGGGATGTTTCAAAGCAAGTGTGTAATGATTTAGAGGTACAGTTTGTACAGTGTTAAACTGGCAGCTGTAGTGCCCTGTATTAGGTGTGTAACTCTGTTGTAAAACTTAAAAACATGCAAACTTTGCAGTTCAACATTTAAAAGTAGTGTTAGCTGGCTAATTAAACTACCTTTGTCTTGTTTAGGCTTCAGGTATATTCCAACTGGAAAGAGATTTGTTTAAGGTTGCTGGAAAAAAAGTGTGTATCATCATGACATAATTGGTAAATTCACATTGATGTGCAAGGATGCCCATGTTTATGTAAACTGCCCTGCCTACAGTGTTTATTTAATTCTGAAAGTTTTACTCAAGTCCACTCTTGTCCAGCAGATGGTGCTGATGCTCTAATTTTTAAGTTGCCTGCACTCCCATAAACCTTTCTGGCATTTCATGCTCAGATGCAGAGAGGATTTTATAAATCATGTTTGAACTTTATAGACCATGTTATTGTTCACGTTATTTTTTGGTCTATCACATTCTCACATATAGTGTGTCATGGTGCAGTGCTGCTGCTGCTGTGGAAGGTCCAGTTCTCCCCCCAGGTCTGCTCACAGTGATGTCTTTACTTTTCAACAAAAGAGGATGTGTTCCATTTACTGTCTGGTTTCTCTAAAGGTTTCTTGCTAATGCCAGTTCAAGGGGTTTTTCCTCTCCACTTACTCATGATCTAAATCTACATCCTGATTCCTGCAAACCTGCTTTGTTTTATGATTTTTTTAGTTTAGAACTTGGAACAAACCCAAAACCAGCATACAGTCTGTCAGGGAAAAGTGCTGTAGGTGGATAGTAGGGGCAATTTTAGTCCCAAAAGTGATCTTGTTATTTTCTTAAAATTATATGACAATATAATATTATATGACACGTGGCTGTACCTTATACCCTTTTTAAGACAGTAACCTCTATGCCATTCAATAATATTAACTGCTTTTTAAAGATGCTGAATTATTGGATTAAGTGTATACACAATGAAGGCCCAACAGTGGGAACCTGGTGGAGCTGGGACTTGAACCATTGATCTTCAGATCAGTTACTCGGTGCCTTAGCCCTCTGAGCCACCACTACCATCAGTAACAACAATAATAAAAATAAAAACCAAAAATAAATCTTATTATAAATAATAAAAATTTAATCATAATAATAATTTATTCTAAGGTTAAAGTTTTGTAAGAGGTAAAATAAAATACAAATCTCAAGTAAGATAAAGATGACGTCACGTTACTCCGGGAAGTTGGGCTCGTGACGCTCAGTTGCCAGCACGGTTGCCAGATTGTTATACCTAAACCCCTTATAATTCCAGCTCAACCCCTTAGCAATTTGAAATCATCTTGGTGTACTACATGTACAGAATATATTTGCAATTACAGAGAAGCTTATTATTATTATTATTATTATTATTATTATTATTAATAATCATCATTATAATAATTTATATATTATTATTGCATTTATATTTATAGCAGATTATTCATTATAATACATTGCAATTTTTGTTTTACAGAAAAAAAAAAAAAAAAGATTTTAAGAGGAAATCGGTTGTTTTCTTCCAGTGGAAAAAAAGCAGCTTGTTGGAAAACCCCTCATACAATCTTTCAATCGCCATCAGCCTACTGGTCATCAGAACCAGTGCGTATTTTATCCCAATCTGGCGCCCTGTTTTCCAGGCGCTGCGGACTGCGGGCGGAGACGTGAGGAGGGAGTGGAGCAAACACGCCGTGCTGCTTTTATTTTCGTTCGGCTCGCTGTGTGTTTGGATCCGTGTTGATGCCGCGGGTCCGGAGAAGCAGCTCGTCCGGACTGAAACGCCGCTCGGGTTTGACCCAGATTGGAGCCTCGGGATTAATGTAGGTGAATGCGGTCCATGGCGCAGATAAAGAGGATGTGGGAAAGACCGCCGAGGCGTTCGGGCGCGACTGAACGGTTTTTGTGCCCAGGTGGAGCGAAGCTTACAGCTGTGCTTCTTGTCAACATGTGGAACGCTGGACAGAGAAGGGCGAACAAAAGGGCCGCCATGCTGCCGGGGTAAATTTCTAAGGCGTTTTGAAGGCGACGCAATGGCTGAGACTGAGACTAATCTGCGGACGGCCAGGATATGGCGAGACGCCGCGTTACGCTCCAGGAAGCTGAGGAGCAACCTGCGCCAGCTCACTCTTAGCACCAACAACAGCCAGAAAATCACCTTACCGGACGACATCAAGGAGATCGAAGTCCTCAACCTAGGCAATAATTCTCTCCAAGAGCTTCCCGAGGGTCTGGGCTGCACTCTCACCAAGCTTCGCATCCTCATCCTCCGCAGGAACAAGTTCATCTCTGTGCCCTCTCCCATATTTCAGCTCATTCACTTGGTTGAGCTGGATCTTAGTCACAACTGCCTGAACCATTTCTCTGAGGACATTGAGCATTTGAAGGGGCTGAAAAAGCTCTGTGTGAGCCACAACAAGATTCAGTACCTGCCGTCCCGTATCGGCGTGTTGCAGGCCCTGGAGGAGGTCGACGTGAGCTTCAACGAGCTTCATGATTTCCCCAGGTCCTTCACGCAGCTCAAGAAGCTCAGGACGCTCGACGTGGACCATAACAAGCTCCAGAATTTCCCACCGGAGCTTCTTGCTCTCAGCGATTTAGAGGAACTCGATTGTTCAGGGAATAAGCTAGAGGGCCTGCCAGGCAATGTCATGATGCTGCAGTCTCTCAAAATTTTGTGGCTGAGTGGCACCCATATTTCATCTTTACCCGAGACCTTCTGTGATCTGCAGAACCTGGAGAGTTTGATGCTAGATAACAATTTTCTTGCAGCGCTGCCGCGGTCGTTTGGAAAAATGCAAAAGCTAAAAATGCTCAATCTGTCCTCCAACTCCTTTGAAGATTTTCCTCAGGTTATTCTCGCAATCGCAAGTTTGGAGGAGCTGTATTTAAGCAGAAATATGTTGTCTTTCCTCCCAGACAAAGTGGGACAGCTGTCTAACCTCGCCAATTTGTGGTTGGACAATAATAGAATAACGTTTCTCCCAGACTCCATAGTGGAGCTGGAGAAACTAGAGGAGTTGGTTTTACAGGGTAACCAAATTGCCATCCTCCCAGACAATTTCGGAAAGCTTGCCAAAGTTAACATCTGGAAAGTTAAGGACAATCCTCTCATACAACCTCCGTATGAGGTGTGCATGAAGGGCATCCCATACATAGCTGCCTATCAGAAGGAGCTCGCTCACGCCCAGACTGCTGTAAAACCGAGGCTCAAACTTGTTTTGATGGGGCAGACGAATGCAGGGAAAACTAAGCTCAGGCAGTGCATTGTAAGCAAACCTTTAGACACTAAGACAATAACTGGTAGTAGAGGGATCGACGTGACGAACTGGGTAGCAGATGCTCGCCGCAGTCTTACATTCATCGTATATGATTTATCAGGGAAGCAGAATTACGAACTCATAAAACCATTTTTCCTCTCGCCAGGCGCTTTGTACATAGTGGTAGTGAATTTAAAGTCATACACATGTAAGACTTTCTACTCCAGTGTAGGGTATTTCCTTCACCTGCTTGGTGCCAAGGTGCCCCATGCAGTGGTGTGTGTTGTGGGAACGCACATCGACCTGTGCGCTAAGGCAGAATTAGAGGAAAAGTGCTTGGACATCCACAGACAGATCTCTCTGCAGGTGAAGAGAGACACAGAGAGTTTGCAGACACTTGCTAAGCAGGTGGACGAAGCCCTGGAACAGGACTATGACGTCAGGACATCAAGTCCACATGTACTGTTTTACGGGGTCTCGGACAAGAATCTGCGACGTAAAAAGGCCCAGCTGCAGTACATGCTGAACAATCGGCTGCAGATCCTGTCCCCGGTGTTTTGTGTCAGTTGTGTGGAGGTGCGCAATATAGAGCGATTAAAGGAGAAACTCATGTCTGTCGCCGATCACCGTGATATCTTTCCTAATCTTCACAGAGTACTGCCGAAATCGTGGCAGATGCTGGAGGAACTCCATTTTAAGCCGCAGGACCTGTGGCTGTCGTGGTGGGACTCTGCTCGCTTGGGCCTGCAAGCGGGTCTGACGGAAGACCGTCTACAAAGTGCGCTGTCGTACTTACACGAGAGTGGAAAACTGCTGTACTTTGAGGACAGCGTAACCCTAAAAGAATTTGTCTTCCATAACCTGCCACGATTCATCGCTGTCTTGAACGTATTTTTTCAGAAGGACCTTACAGCCATGCTAGAAAAATTAAATTCTGAAAGCGACACTGAAGAGAACATCACTCCCTCCCAAATCCAGCACCACGTGGAGAGTTTTCTTCTGCATGGTTTACTGCCGTCCAACATCATCCGTCAGCTCCTCAAACCTCTCGTTCAAACGCAGCAGGATTTGCACCTTATCATGGAGCTGCTTGAAAAGATGGGGGTTTGTTACTGTGTCAACAAACCTCGGAGCAAACCGCTAAATGGGGCGCCTGTGGTTTACAAGTTCCCCAGTCTGGTCAGTAGTGAGGAGCCCAATGCTGAACCCTGCCAGAATGGTGGCTCATCAGTTCCTGGTCAGTTCTTCTCAGTGGAACAGTTGCAGATCGAATACACCTTTCCATTTCTCATCCCCCCTGGACTTTTCGCACGGTTCAGTGTGCAAATCAACAACCACGTTGTTCAGCGCACCGATGGAAAGGATTACATCTACGCCTACCGGGGCAAAGTGCCTGTGATGGTGAACTACCGGCCTTCTCGAAACAGACTGCACCCAGAGATTCTTGCCATTTCTAGTCATGCATCTTTGCCAAATATCTGGACAGCTTGGCAAGCAGTTACCCCACTGGTAGAGGAGCTGAACGTTCTTCTGCAGGAATGGCCTGGTCTTCATTATTCTGTACATATCCTGTGTCCCAAGTGCCTGAAGCGAGGGTCAGCCAATCCACATTCCTTTCCAGGTGAGTGAACTTTCATTTTTATTAATATGACGCCTGTATGTGGCTAAAAAAAGGCTTATCTCCTGAACTGCTAAATATTTGTTAATTATTAAGAGTTAGCTGCTGGATAAGAGATAAAGGAGCATAGGAAATGACTCAAGCTCTGATTAACGAACAAAGGCCTTACCTTTGAGAAATATAACACTACGTCTCAAACATTGTCTATACGTACACATAACGAGAGAGGGTCATAACAGCACTGTTACCATGTGAGTTAATAAGAGGTTTATTGTCCGGGAAACACTGAGGTGATGGAGGCTAAACAAAAGCACATGATATGGGAGCTAGTGTCAGAACAGGGGTGGTTTACCAGCCCCACCTAGAAACAGAAATCAACCAGCGCTGTTCTGTCAAGCCAGAAAATTGCCATGGTAACCTTATATTAGATAAAGAAAATGAAATCTGAGACGACATTGGGTTTCTGTCAACTGAGCGTGTGAAAGTTTAATGATCAGCAAAACACATTTGTACCTGAACAACAGTTGCATGTCACATGACAGCCATGTTTTTCATGTCTCTCTTCCAGAGGAACTGTGAGGTGACATGCAGACCTCGTATCACACGCATCATGTCATATTTCTCTCACTCCTAACCATTGCTTGCTTAGTCCAAGCCACTGCAGTGGATTAGTTCATGTCTGTGGTTATAGCTGTTCCCATCGTTTTACGCTGTTCTGTTATCCGCAGAGTGCTCTATTCGACATGTCACTCAAACCTGCGGAATAAAAAAAAAAAACATTGATGCCTTAAAAGGCTTCAGGGCAAGGATCAGTCTTAAGTGAATAGAGAGATCAATATGGGATAATACACAGTGACTCTGCTCAGGGTAGAAAATGTTCTGTTCTGTTCTGATCTGAAACCCCAAACAGAAAATGTACACAACTACATGGCCCGTCATGAGTTGATGGAGAAAAGGGTAAAAGTGGGCATCGCTTTGGTGTTGTGACTGCTTTTTTTTTGTGTGTGTAGCTATTCTTTCCTCTTCTTTTCATCATCCAGTACCATGATCTTATAAAAATACCGATTATGTATCTTTAAAATAGACAGTGGGGTCAGAATGTCTAAAAGCACATTAAAACGTATTGTAAATGAAAAATTCATAGAGCGTTTCAGAATTTTGAAACATTTAAAAGGAAGGAGAAAAATGTTCAATATCCTGAATAATTCATATCGCGTATTCCGGAGTTTAAATGTCCCTGTAAGTGTGTGCTATTGACCGTTATCTGTTTTGTACAAAAGGTCAGATGTTCCTCATGGCTAATCTCTGTTGAAGCGTATGTTCAGATGACACTCTTAAATGAATCATAAGGTCTTAAACAAACGTGTGGTGTCTGTGCCAGCTCGAGTACATTTAAAACATAAATATTCCAAAGTATTTATCACACTTGTCAGTATATAGTTTGTAATGAAACTTCTTGTATTATAAACGAGTATGTGTGTATGAAGTGATAAAAGTGTGGAAATTAGGGACATTTTCTATAGTTTTCATAGACGTTTGGACCACAGTGTGTGTGTGTGTGTGTGTGATCTCTTATTTATTGTGTGAATTACCTTCCCATTTGGATACCTGGCAGCTCTGCATTACTGTTAATTACTGCAAAAATGAAGTACCTTAGAGTGCTCTTTTCCGTTGTGTTGCTGCCAATAGTAAAATTCATCCCAATATTACAGGTTTGTACCCACTTAATAGATATCTTGTAAAATGGCACCACTCCATGGTGGTGTTGCGTAGAATTTTTATGGCTGTACATACTGTATCAAAACTGATGCATGTTAAAAACCTCAGATCTGCTTTTTCCACCAAACTCTTGTGAGCGAATTGGTCTCAAACCCATTCATTACACATGCTTACATCATTCTCAAAATACTGTGAGTGCAAATTTGTGTGTTGCACGTTAGAAGCCGCACTCGCCCGCGTGCTCGCAGCCACTCAACCCACTCATCTGCACTCACTGTGAAGTAAGGCGGTTAAACTTCACCATTTCTTTTTAATCCTAAAGGTGGTACACTCTGTACTATTTGCTCATTTTTATCCAATGTGGTTGACCAACATTTCCTTCGTCAGAGTACGGGACAGTAATGCCATCCGTCATATGACCAATTTCACTCTGTTGGACTCCCAGCATCATCAGGATTCAAACTTGCAGTTGCTTAAGAGTAGGTCCACTCTTTCCTGGTGTGTCGCTCTGAAGTTTCTCAGCTTCATCTTTAACCCATCATCCATCATGTCCAGTGAAAAGCACTTTAGCAGTTTTAGTTTTATAGCACCGTTACTGTTACATGCTGAGTTTTTCTTTCTTTCTTTCCACTAATTCCCCCAGACTTCCTGTTATCCTGTCCACATGCTGACTCTCAAAAAATCCTAAGCTATTTGAAGTTTTAATGAGAGCTTTATTTAATCAGGATGTCCTTTTTTTTCTTTATATCTAGTAATTTTTTTGTTTCCCATCATGCAGCTATACAGTAACCCACAACAAGCAGTCACAGTCTGAATGTTGTGTTCATCAAATTCATCAAAAATAAAACTGTTGCCGATCAAGACGTCAGCGCTCGCATAAAGCAAGGTTACTTACAATCTGAAGTGTGTGTGAATGTTCAGACAGCGCATTTATCTTATTAAATTGATCAGTTTTATTGATTACATGCTGTTTATTAGCCAGATCAGAGCTTTGCTTCTTTTCTTGTCAAATGCACACACTTTCTTTGGCTTTAAACAACAACAGAATTTAGCTGCAATTTTTTTTCCATCAGACCATATTAGGGAATGATGTTTTTTTGGCAATCATGCATGTTGATTCTGTCTCAGAGGACCTCGGTTCTTGCAGACTAAACACAGAGCAAAGGGAGATCTTTAGTTTTATCATTACACGATCCAGAAGCTTAAATAAAAATCAATCCAGTGTTCGATATATATTTAGGTCTTCGCAGAGATCTTTGCCGGGGTGAAGTGTCCGACTTGAGTGATGTACCGATAGTGTCAATGACGTTTTTTTGTTTGAGAAAATGACTTTGTAAATATTTGACTGCACAACAGGTGCACTTCGGACAACAAACGGCGTTGGGAGTGCACTTGTACAACCTCCAGTGCCTGAGTTGAAGGGCTTTGCAATGCATTATTATAAACCGCTGATTTGTAGCTGACACTACCGTCAGAGCTGCTATTCTAGGAGATTAAGGAGCATCATCTTCCCAATCAGAATGCAGAATTCTGTTTGAATGTGTCTCTCATGTCTCTCAGAGGCAGTTTTTTTAATACTTCATATTTCTCAAATTCAACCCATCTCTCTTTGAAATTTAGACTTGAGCTTTCTTGATGACTCCAGTGGGCTATTAGAAGCTGATTTTAAGCTGCTGAGTTTTTGTCCATCGCATCCATCATCATAGCGGCATGTTGTAGAGAATACACAGAATTTTGGCTCTACCTGTGTAGGCATGTTGGATGGGGAAGATGGAATGGGGCGAGGAAAGACTTCTTTGTGTTGGAGCCAACTTGGACACCCGACTTGTTTCCTCCTGTTTCTTGGCTGGAGATGTGTGAGAAATGCGAGGTCACAGAGCCCAGATGACATTTAAAAGCAGACCTGAACTTACACACCAGGTCACTGTCCTGCACATTTTAAACCACTTCAACCAGTTCACCCAGTTTGTGTTGTGGTGCCTTTCTGATTGTTAAAATCATAGGTTTATATTAATGTGCTTAGTATATGTTATGGTCTTCTTTAAAATGCAAAAGTGCAGAACATTAGGAAACGCTCTGTACTCTTCTGTGACTTCGCTGTTCAAAGTGCAAGTGCAGAGGTCATCCAAATTTAGCTGGATGTCCTAAACGCAGCACTCAGAATCTTTTAACCACATGGTTTTGAAGTCATATTTTGAGAAGTCCATCTGCAAGAAGTCTAAATATAGCTAACTGAAACTGTTCTCTTAATGTTCAGTCTTACCTAGGTTGTAATCATATACCGCCTTACAAAATGTTTGTAATGAATGAAAATGTTTTTTTTTTTCCTCCCTTTTTACATTGGGGTGTAATCAGCTTTCTAAATGCTAAAACTTAACTATGTAGTAGAAAATGCCAGAAAGTTTTACAGTCTTCTGCACACATCGTATCGAGACTCTATATGGACATATTTCTGTGCTCCGTCTTAACAGACCAAGCCGTATTTTTTAATGAGTTGTGATGCATTATTAAAAGCTTGCTGCCATTCTGTCTGTGTGTGATAGGATGCCTATGGACAGGATTTTTTTTCTTTTTCTTTTCTGACAGACATGCCGTCTTGTAATCCAGTTAGTAGAGTTAAGGGGATTAGTACGGGTGTGAACCGGACCTGCTGGCAAGTCAGTGCAGGATTTATTACGTAATCACAAATAAGCAACACTTCACCAGTCATTTTCTGTTCATCACAATGCAGACGAGCAACAAAGCTAAATAACTCCGCTAAACTCTTCTGTCTAACCCTATAGTTCAGTTCTCCGAGTCCTCATCAATCCCCGTTCATGAGGACAAGTCTGACACTTCAAGTCTCACAGTTGTGTGTGGTTTTTGTGCATAAATCATTCACATTATAACTTCTGTCGTTGTAATCATTCATTTCCTCAACCACAACAGCGCAGTACATTTATTCCTCAAGTGGATGAATAAGATTTTCAGAAATGTCTCTGGGGCGTAACAGCTTTTTATGATTAAGTATGAGGCAGCCCCTGCAGCAACATGTCGCAACACTAAGTATCATGCCGTCATGCCATATCTTAAGATTTATATCTTGCTCTACTGATTGATTTAGAGATTCAGGTGGATTTCGCTGCAAGTTATAATTCTTGTATTAGCAATAAAATTGCTCCTCATGTGGCTGTCACTATGAAAGGGATATAATGCTGATATAGTGGTACTGATGAGAGATGATGTGTTATAGAGATGCTTTTAGGCAGTTTGTTTCTTGGATCTACAGTAATTGTAGATTCTAATCAACATAGAAATCCAATCCAATACTAATCTAATGTTCACTGACTTCAGATCAGTGGTCGGGAGCACAGAGCACGTTGGTGCATTGGGTTGTGTTGGTGTCAGTGCCTCAAACTATCTGGTGGTCTGGTTAGTGCCTGTGCAGAATTTTTTTTAGTCTGTACTTGTGTGTTCCTCTGACATCCAGAAAGGTTCTTGTACATGGTTTGGTGAAAATTCCCTTGTAATGGGCTGGTGTCCCGTTCAGAGTGCATTCCCACCTCACAAACCACCCTGACCAGGATAATCCTCTGAAACGTAGTAATTTTTAAATCTGTACATCCCTATTGAATAGTTTATAATAAACAATTTACAATATGCATACGTGTGCCAGTTTTATGTTCTGTTTGTGTCTCAATGGAAAATGCCTCCAGAATGATGATTTTGCTACAGGAAATACCCCGCTCTGCACTTCTGCAAAGGGAATATGCAAAAAAGGCTTGAAATGTCAGTGCTTTGTGACAGGAGCAGCTCCACAGTCCAGTGCAGCTTGTTCCTCCCTTAATTTCCTTGATCGTTATCCAGTGCAAACACAGTATCCTCAGTGCAAACACATTGATTGCCACCTCAAAGCAAAACCAAACACAAAAGTCGTAACAGGACTTGATTCTGTACAGAGGAAGCACTAGGTTATTTTTGGGCCGCAGCTCTTGAGAGCTGGAGGGGGGGGGGTGTTTGTGTGTGTTTAAGGGAGCATTTTTAAGTTAAAGATACAAATTAGGCAGAATTTTGATTGGTTTCTTGAGCTGTCAATCATTGCAGTCATCAAGTCAAGGACGTGCTTTCCATCATTAGCAACAGTTTATTTATTTTTTCTTTTTACATTTAGGCATTTGGCAGACGCTCTTATCCAGAGCGACTTACATTTTTATTTCATTACACATCTGAGCAGTTGAGGGTTAAGGGCCTTGCTCAAGGGCCCAACAGTGGCAACTTGGTGGTTGTGGGGTTTGAACCCGGGATCTTCCGATCTGTAGTCCAATGCCTTGACCACTGAGGTACCTCTGGCCTGTCTTTTTAAATAAAGTGTTATTTTTCCAGCCTGATGTCCAATTAATATCAATGTGTTTTATCCAGTGTTTACATCATGCTGTAAAAAGCTCACCTTCATGGAGTTCAAAATGAACTCCTCCTGTTAATGATTGTTCCTAAAATATCCAGGTTGTTTACTTGAAGGTGTACTGACGTTTATGGCCAGCTTAAGTTTAATATTTTGATGTGCAAGTTTCTTAATTAACACTAGTAAAACTGAGAAATGACACATTGTATCCTTAAATTAGGTCACAGTGCTGGACAGTAGAACAGGAAATGTATTGGGTGTTTCCATGATAGTAGATCTCATGAGATGTCTGACATTCCTGGCAAACCCTCGAACTGGAAAGAGAAAGTGATACTGAGCGAGTTGATTCAAGCAACATTTTCATAGCTGCAGTAAACATCACCTTACTGTGAAGTGCTTAGGGTTTCTGACTTTTTTGCCAAAGTAGGACAAAATGCCCATCTTGGCACGCACCAGCATACAAGGAAAAGCCTCAGGGCATCATTACATATAGTGATAAGATTTACAAAATACTGCGATTTGAAAGATTTAGTTAACCCCTTTAACATTAAATAATCAATAGTTTATAATTATTTAACTATTACATTTGACCATTTTGTGTTCAAATGTATTTATGTAGGCTGACGGTTAACAATCGGACAAATGAGCAATTATTAAACATCATTAAGAGGGTGTTTGGCAATATTATTTATCAATTACAAAAAAAACCCTAAATTATTAATACTACATTTGTTTTATATACAATTCTGACTGTGTATATTATCTGTAATAAACTACAGCCTTTTGTAACCACACAGGTCCATACTGTCAGTAATCTTGCAGCACTAATAAACGGATAATAAAAAGTTTTGTATAACATGGAAAATCTTTATCATGCTATATTCTCATTAGACTGTGAAACTATATTCTGAGCCATCTCTTTGTCACATTTTTTATTTTTAAGTTCTTAAGGTGCTGTAGAAAATGTAGAAATCAAATGAAAGATGAAAACATTTTATCCTCCTTCTGTTCTTTAATAGAGCGACTATTGAAGGATACATGTTGTGGTGTAGAAGTATGAGCATGCGAGTTTTAACGCATACATCCCAAACATCCCCAGCGCTTGTTGTTCAGTCCTCCCACGCAACTCTTTTGATTTTGACCCGATTTTGGAAGAACAGACAACTTCATTGTAGTCACCGAACCTGCACTGTTGTCAAACACATGAAGTCAAACACACTAAATACTATGGTGACTGCATGTGGTGTGCATGATTGGAAAGTCATTATTAACAAAACTACTGCATATCATTTATAAACACTTATGATTATGTTGTACAACAGATCTGTCCATCCCGTTCTCATAGCTGATGTGTTTCGGTAAAAGAGAGAAATATGTTACTTTTATTAGTATATTTATTAAAAACAGTTGCTGGTATGTAGAAGTCATAAACATCTTTTACAATGGTGTTATAAAATATTAAGACAATATATGCCATGTATTATTATTCGTCCTGTGCACAAAACCTGTTATTTCACTAATTAGTTTTAGAGGAAGGCAGTAGCAGTCATGAAACCATGTTCTGTGCATGATCTTCAGGAAGCAATCAAGCAGGCATGGATTGAGTGAGAGTCATCAGAGTACTGCAGACTTTTTATTTTGTTTATTTTATTTTTTTTCTTTACGCCATGTCGGATTCAGCAGGTTCATAAGAATAAAAGACTTTATATTAAATACAGTTAAACCTTGGATTGCGACATAATTCGTTCCAGAAGCGTGCTTGTACATCAAAATACTTTTCCCCATAAGAAATAATCAAAACTCTGATAATTTGTTCCACAACAAAATATTCATATAAAAATAATTACTACAAAAACATAAAGTAGAAACATAAAAAAACTAATTAATTTTTACTTCACCTTTGAAAAGAATGACTGTCTGGTGTTAGACGAGAGCAGGAGCAGGCAGGCAGGCTACTGTGTAGGACAACTTTCCCTCACTCGCGCGCTCACTCACTTACTACCGGAATCACTGGAAAAACACTTGCAGACCAAGTTACTCACAATCCAAGGTTCCACTGTACTGATGGTTGTATAGTGATTTTAGTTTTAGAATTTTTTTTTGCCTTAAAAAAAAAAAGTGACATTGATAAAACATTGAATTTCACTTTTGTCTCAATACTTTTGGCCATGTAAATCCCCTCAGTAAATCCCCACGAGGCCAGGTCAATCCTGTTATGTCATCCTGTTAG
This sequence comes from Clarias gariepinus, assembly GCF_024256425.1. Taxonomy (NCBI): domain Eukaryota; kingdom Metazoa; phylum Chordata; class Actinopteri; order Siluriformes; family Clariidae; genus Clarias; species Clarias gariepinus. The sequence continues at coordinate 14,648,079 of NC_071118.1, read as the reverse complement.
GTAATATATGCATTTGACCTGTGCAGGATCATTGCGATTGCAGACTGAAGCCTGAAGTGTGTTACTTGTCCTCAGCTCAGTGCTATTATGTCAAGGCTTAGGGTTTTTTCATGTGACTTTGGTTTGATGTAACAAGGGCTTTCCCATCCTTGAGTTTTGCTCATGTGACAACGAGTGGAATATTACAGTATTTCAAGTGGCTCTGATAAAGGTCCCATATAAATTTTTTTTTAACAAGTTATCACGTCTCGGGGCTCATCCAAGGGTGTGCGAGCGAGTGAATGCTTCAGGTGAAAAGTCCCTCAGATAATGCATGTTTTTCATACCTCAAAATGCCTTAATTTCAGACCTCGTCCAAATGAATTGATTCAAATCTTGGTAAAAAAAAAGTGGGATAAGGACAAAAAGCAAGGAGTATTTATTTGTACATGCACACTAGACACCCATCCGAATGTCTTAAAGTAACTAAAAAGTGAATTTCGCATAATAGGTTTCTTTTAAAGGTACAGTAACTAATCACCAACTGGCGACGTGACATGGTATTACTGGACCTAACCACTACAGAGTTGATTGTTTTGCTCTAACAGTGGAAGTGTTTAACTTCTTCATACACTTTATTTTAAACTACATTAGATGATAAACATTACATAATTTATACCCATTTATACGTGCATTTAATGTTATAGAAAGTCATGTGGAACAAGTTAAGCACTAATCACACGATAGCATACCCTCATATATATATTTATATTTGCATCAGCTGTCCTGAGACTTTTCTGTGATGGAATAAATTAAATACAAATTAAATGTACATAAGCAGAGAATATCACCTGATTTTATTGCAGTAGTGATGTATGATATTGTCCAGCCCTAATGCACACTATGGACCTTTAGTAGCCATGAGTCACATGACCAGACTGCTAATTCTGTGCCTGGATCTGTATATCCGACTCTGTGCTATATATGCTCGATCCCCTTGTTAGGAGTTTCCAATTTTGCCTCAGTCGTGACCTTTCTACTTCTGTACAGCTTAACTGCCAGTCATAAATCTGCCAGTGACTTATGGTTTACATTCAGTCGTTTAGCTGGCGCTCTTATCTAGCGTGCACACGGCTGAAAGCACAGAGCCGTTCTCATCCACCAAGGTTTCATAGTCTGAAACACAAGAATCAGATCCTGTCTTTAAAAGTGCTAGGCAGGTCTAGGGGATGACGAAAAGACATAATGTGATGTTAATGAGACAAGAATCAAAATGTTTATTTGAGCAAGGGATCATTAATTAATATAACGTTAATATAAGCCAACATGCCTGGTGCCTTATTGAGGAAGTTGTAAAGCTATTATGCATGCTAACTAGAACTGTGAGAATGAATCTGTTATATAACGTAAGTCCCCTGTCACACTCTGACAAAGACCATGAAGTTCCCACTGTGTTCTAAAAATGTTTAACACAGTAAGAGCAGGGTCAAAATGGAAAAACGTGCATTTACTTACAAGTAACGTCCCCATCAGGTTTTCAATACGTCTATCATATTGTCACTAATTTTCTATTACACATGCCCATTGCATTGTCATTGTGTACAGCAGGTACAGCATGGATGTACCGTGTTCAGAGCACAAGCCTAAAGAGGTTTTTGTGAGAACTCCATTGACGTAGCAACAACGCAGTGACCGCTCAGTCAGAACACCATCTTGTCTTTTCTGTCTGTGCCATGCTTCTAGTACATCAATGAAGTCCCTGAGGGTTATATCGCTAACTTGTCAATGCCAATACTACATCCTTATTAAGGTCTTCTTGCTTTGACTGCGTCCTCACCAGCCTTATTTTGAACATGAAAACAAACAAACAAACAAAAAAAGCGGCTTTGTTAGGAGAGACATGGAGACATGTTCTTACTGGCTTCTCCTGAGTTCCTTCCACGTTGCACATGTTCTTACTGTGTTTACCCAATTTTTTAAGGATGCAGCAGGAATGTGGGTAAGTGTGATGGCCTCCTAATATCGTCTCGTTTTATTGAATCAGTTTTAGATTCAGAACCAATTCACAAATTTTTAATAAGTTAGGAAAACTTAAATGTTAAATGGTTTAAAATAATGAATTCCTTAAAAATAAACCAAAGATACAAACAATACAAAGCACTTCCACCTTCTCTATATACTCTTGTTTTGTGAGTAATGCTACTTCTTTTGAGTCTATAAGCAGGTGGTGCAATGCCGCCACCTACTGGACTGGAGTGTAAAGCAGAATAAACTGGCCGAAAAAACAATTATTGCTTTGTAGGAGACGTTTAAACAATCAGCATCACAAACAGCATTTAAAATGTATATTAAAGGCTTTTAAATAGTTTTTAATACTAATTTAATTGTAGACAGAATTAGACCCATTAGACAGTATAAACTAGGGCTTTTAAATGTAACCTAATTTAAAACCCAATATGCAAGGTTCAAATCGTAATAACAGTTTACCCATGATTCACAGCTCTAATGCCCAAATCTTATTAAATTAAGCTTCCATTTCCCCCCCTGCACAGATCATGCTACCTATTCTAGAAAGCCTGATTGTTTCCTTAGGAGAAGCAGGTCTTATTTAGAACATAGCAGAAATGCTTGACCTATTTTGGAAGTTTAAGACTCTCGCTCATGAAGAGTGTGTGCAAAGCTAAGAATAGTTAAATATGTAAAATAATTTTGACAATTTGTTCTTGGACCTATCTAATACCACATGTTATTTCTTTTTATTTCCTTTTAAGTTTTATTTTCAACTAGTATTCAAACTTTTATCGGTATTGAAGTTTGAAACAGTATTCCATGACAATCTATAGGCGGGAGTGTACAAACTTCTGATTGGTGGTCTAGTACTTGTTCAAATCTACATGTCTGTAGATTTTTTTACTACAATTAGATTACTAATTATGGTGCTTATAGGGCTTTAAGTACAGCTCCCAGCTGGGAGTTTAATGACTGCTGGGTTTAGCATTGCTGTGACAGACTTCGGGAAGACCCTGCTGTATGATCACAAGGAGAAATCGGGGACATACTTCTCCTGGACTGATGCGAGTTGACGTCCCTAATTGCACAGATGGCTAGCAAGCTTTGTTCACTGTGCTCATTAATGCGGCAGATGTTAACAGCTGTGCCTCAGACCCAGAAACACAGAGCTGCTCATTCACAGCATGTTCCTCCCTCCTGCACTGAGCTCTGCCTTGGCTCTCCCTCTTTGCAGAGGATTAAAGAGCTGGAAGAGGAATGCTCGGTCATCCCAAGAGGTTAATAATCAGGAAGCAACTTAACCGTCTGGCAGCCTCTGATCAGAGCTGCACTTGAATGGTGTCCTGAGCCGCAGATGTGGCAGTGTTTTCCCTTAGCGGTCTCTTAGCTGCTGTTCAGCAAGACGGGAAACATCTTAAAGCTGCAGGTGCATCTGGCACAGAAAGCCATGCTGGCATAAATATTCCTCCTGAAATGCCAGAACCTTTCTAGACTTTCAGTCGAAGACTCGATACGCATAACTCACTCAGTTGTTCCTCAGGATAATTCTTAATATTCAGTTAACACTCTGGTCGGAATTAATTTTAGTATCTTGCATCGCGTTCATTTCACCTCTTTACTCCAAAATAATCAGCCAAGAAAAGTTAACAAGCAAGCGAGGCTTATGCTTAAATTTAAATAAATATGTAGATGCAATTCCACCAAAACTTCTGAATCCACTGAGCTTGAATACTTGGGCCATAAATATATAATTATTTGGTTAAGACTTATTGCCTTTTTGTCAAGGAACAAACTCAATGTGATACACGGTTGTATAATCATTTAATTTCCCATCTCTGTATTATAGAGGACCTATTAGGCAAAATTTACTTTTTAGTTATTTTTACATATTCAGATGTGTCCCCAGTGTGCATGTGCAAACTAACCTTGAGGGGGAAAAACATTTTGTTTTTTTCTATTCTGTATTTTTTTTACTGGCCAATGCTTTAACCAAACCAATTAGGTTTTCTCCCTCTTGTGACCTCATAGGTGGCTTAGTGGTTTGCACTGTCCTCTTGCACTTCCCTCCACGGTTCAGGTTTACCCTCCCTTAGCTTGTTGCTCAGCTTTGCTGTCCCCTGACAGGGTGTAGCTCAGCAGCAGCTTATTTACATAGACACTGAAATGGTGCATTTGGAGGAGGAGTGAAATAAGGCGAGTTGAGTGAGTGACAAAAAAATGCATTATCTCAGGTGTTTTTCAGCTAGGAAGGTTAACAAACAAACTTTTGGGGGACGCATTTGGAAGAGCTGTGTTAACTTGTTAAAGAAATAATAATATGGGACCTTTAAATATTAGAAGTGAAAAAAATGTAAGAAGGCATGTTAAGTTAGTTAAGTGCTTTAGTCATCAATTCAGTTTCTGTGCCAATCCCCTGGAGCTTTTACTCCCCTGGTGGGCGAGCTGGTATGTATATGATTTGTACACCCTAGGGGTTTATATAGATTTGTTTAAGAAAGCAAGTTGCTTTTAAAAAGACTGCTTGCTGTCGGCTCATTTCGTTTGTTCAGCTCTGTTACGAGATCCCTTTTAGTGGGAATGGCTGCAAATCTACAGTAGTGATGGGTCCTTCATGAACTATTCGTTGTGAGTGTGACTTTAGAGTGATTAATTTTCTACATTACTCTCCATAGGTTATGTACAGGAAACAGAAATGAGTAGTTACCTTTGAATCTTTTTGTCCGAATTGACCGTTCTTTTTCATCACGACCATCATTCTGGTTTATCATAATATGTCCGTAGCTGCATTTTAATAATTCTGGAACTATAGCCAAAGTTTTTGTATGTAGATGTGTGGGGTTCTGTTTATTAAAAAAGTGTAACATTTTATTTTATTTCTGATCAAAGGAACGCAATGAACTAAATGACTTAAAAATATATACATCAAAATGAATGAGATTCAAAGAACCGAGTCACTAAAATGAATCAAACTTCCCATCACTAATCTACAGCACCGCAGTGGGATCACTTCCTTCCTTCAGCTGATTTAGTTATTTATATATTTTTAAACTTGCATTGGACTGTACATAGCTGTAAATGCCTGTAACTTTTTAAACACTGCAATACATTTTAGCATTGTGAAATTTGAAATAGTTTTTCCTCAAGTTTTGATTTATAACTGCATTAGAAAAATCATGTCTGGCTGGAACAAGGTCAAAATTGCCTGGCTAGTCTGTGAAATTATAAACATTTGAAGATCTACACAAATTGTTTCTGCATAATTAGAACAGACGAACAACATGTAAGGTCGATTAAGGGTCTTGCTCGTCAGGCCCAATGATGATAGTTGCTTGGTTGAATTAAAATGTCACTAATCTAACTTTTTCAAATACTGTACTACAGTATATGAGCAACTCAACAGGTAAATATCAGACTAAACTATTCTAAATCTGAGTGTTGACCATATTGTTGTGCATGGATGAGCAGGCCTGATTTCCTGAGTTGAATAACCGTTCCGTTGTACTTTTGCATGTCAGAGGTTAGGTTTTTCAGTTTCTGAGTACAGTCGCGTTATTCATTCTTCATTCCTCCTCTCTGTCACTGACCTCTTTCTCTCACTGCATCCTCTCATGTAAGGAATAAAAGGTGTCATGCTCAGTGTCATGGAGCTTGTTTAACTGCTGCGTCACTGTTTGCTTTACCACCCAGACGGCGCTGCAAAAATATGTGCTGTTTGTACATGTCCTCCTGCTGCTGGCTGATAGCGGAGGCTTTGTGGATGGCTGAGGAATGTTCTCTGAATCTGGGATACAAGTCTAACAGCTTCCATCAGCACCCGGAGAAACAGTTTTTGATTTGTTTTTCAGATTAGAAAGTGTCTTCAGTGGACCATTGCAACCTTAATACCAGGATGTAAAGGATTCCTGGAGGTTAGGGGTGTAATTAATGGCCCCAGTGATCTGGAAAAAAGCTTTTCCTGTTAATAAACATGCTATATTGCCAAACGTGTGTGGACACCTGACCTTCATACCTGCATTTTTGCTTATTTGCTAAAAATATGGAAATGGTTCTTGCTTTTCATTTTGCTGCAAAGGTTTTATACAAGGGGTTTTGTGTTCATTCCGCCAGAACAACATGAGATCAAGCACTGATGTTAGACAAGTCGGTTGGAGGCAGTTTATTCCAAAGTGGGGTTGAGGTCAGAGATCTGTGCAGGACACTCAACTTTCCACACCAAACTTGTCTCCTTAAAGCCCGCTTTGTGCACAGGGGCATTGTCATGCTGGAACTGATTTTTATTTCTAATGCTAAGGCATAGTACAAAAGCAGTCTATGCAACTGTGTGCTCCCAACTTTATGGCAGCTTGGTGCTTTTAGGGAAGCAGGTCAAGTTAGATTTGCTCACACTTAGTGATTAGTGATTTTTATTCATCTTTAATACGTTCCAAAAATCCTTACAATTTATTTTAATTGATGTAAAGATGATATCAGAATATCATTATTTACATTTTTAGACATGTAGAAACTTTTTTTTGTCCCAATCTGGGCATTTCCTAGGCCAGGGTGAATAAAAGTCAGGAGTGTTATTCTTCTAAAACATTTTAAACCACTAAACTGTCGTCACCTAAAGCATATGCGCTAACTAGCATTCCTCTGCATACTGTACGTGATTTGCAGACAGACATGAGACAAACATTACTGAGACAAAAAAAGTCAATGATGGGGCACTGCATTTTTTTTTATATCATACAGTATACAAAACAGCTCAAAATAAAATTTAAACTCCTTTAACCCACCCTTCAAGTCAAACTAGGACTACCTAGTGTTCCTTTTACTTGTTTTGAACTGTATATTTTGGAGAACGGGTTTGAAAGTATGCATTTTCAGCGGTGAATACGCTCTTTTAGTATTACTGGGAAAGCAAAAGCTTTTTTACAGTATTTAAGTGCATCAGTGTAGACCCGTCTTTATTATACAAAGGTGTAAATTTTTTTATTTTATTTAGGGATACAGCTGTACAATATTGAAAAGTTGTGCAAGGAGTCTTCTGTGTCAGTGCATTTGTATAAGGCAAGGTAAGAAATTACCGGTAATTTTGGAGACAGAGGAGCCTACATTATGCAGTTTCTCTGTAACATGAAAAGCTGTTTCGTTTTTTATCTTACAAGAGGCGTTCAAGTCAAACTGGAACTTTTGATGCAGAATAACTGAATACTTTCATGAAAGTTAAAAAAAACTCACTTTATTTCGCTATATAATCTTCTGCTATAATAATGCACTCTAATGCATTTCACTATATATATAATAATGCATTTCACTAGTGCTTGGATACCATCGAGGTATCTACTCCTAAGTGTCCACTGCAACAACTGCAGAGAGCTCCAGGCCACCCTGGCAGGTATCATCATCACATACACAGTACGATATGCAGTGAAATGTTTAATTATTCGCATATCCCAGCTTCTTGCCCCATTCATGGACATCCAATTGCTTTACTGCGGCTAAGAGGCTCATCACCCTACTGTACTTGAAGTCTTCTTTAAATTTCCATCAGTTTTACGACACAGGAAATCTCAAGTCCCAATTTCATCTTAGGTCCCAGTTTGACTTGAATGCCTCTCATATTAATTACACAAGGGAGAAACACAAGCGAGATATACCTTGTCTTATAGGTGGTACTGTACACAACGTGTACGTTACGATACACAAAATGTAACTCTAACTGGATTATAAAATGATGTTTTGATGCTTGAGAAAAAATAGCTCAGGATGTTGTTTTAACTTAATGGTGGTAACATTAATGCCATTTCCCTTTAGGCCACATCACCCTACCCTGCCACTGATACATTTCCTTTAATAGCATGCCTTAGGCAACCCTATGATATGCTGTTAATGATATTGTTTAAAGTAAGTGTTTAAAGTAAGATTTTGTGAAAACACCACCGCATTTTTTTACGTGAGTTAGAAATAGTATTAGAACTCAGTTAGAATTTTTCGCTGACGTGGATGGGGTGTAACCCACCGTATCAAGGTTAGATTAAGTTTATAGCGCAGATGTGTTCTAAGTCGAGGAACACGTTCTGATCCTATGGCTCATTTTTAGCTCAGGAGGATGTTTGTCTTGGACAGTATTCACAGTCCACATCCTCTGACCCCTTAAAACAGGAGGTGACGCGTTCCAGCAGTTCCAGCAATACGAGTTTGGCTGTACAGAACTAGAACATAGCTGACTGTAAGCGAGACAGGGAGAGAGCTGTATTTTAACTGTCAGTATTTTCCATGGCTCTGCTCCTGATTGCTAGTGAGCTATCTGATTTATGTTCAGCACACTTTTTATGTGTCTTTATTTTTCACAACGAAGATGATGCTAAGGTTTGTGTGTACAATACTTTCCAGCGAGGTCTTATTTTTTCGATTCTTATTAATGCAAGCATCCTGTCGACAGGAACAGGAAGAAGAAATAAAAAGCTGCTCCAGAAGCTTTTAATGTACCACCAGCAAAAATGTTTATACTGGCTTTTATTATGAGCGCATTAGCCGTCGGGTTTGCTTAAGGAGATGATGTTCACTGTTCAAACTGCAGCATCTTGGAAAGTTTGCCTGCTGAATAACACACATTCAGGGTTTTCAGTGTGACCCATAGGTGTGCTATGGATCTTTCATACAGAAGAGAGATTTTTACCATGGAATTTGAATTACATGGCTAATTAGAACATGCAAAATAAATCATTTGACATTAGGGTCACAAGGAATTCAGTAATGATACCCTTTTCTAATTAACAGCAATTAATATATTTGCTAAATTTTATGTTCGCTTAAATTTCAAATAATATTTATTTTATTTGCAAAAGGTTTACATTCAATGACTAAAGCAATTTCCTTTATTTTTTGACAAAGAAATGTCGAAAAAATGCAAAAAATAAAGTATTTAGTATTAATAAAGGGATCCTCATTCTCAGACGTACAGCCTTCTTTAAAACATTTGCACCATTTTAATGTTTTACGGTGGCTAAGAGTCTCATCACTGTACTGTGCTTTAAGGTCTTCTGTAAATGTTATTTGGCTTTATGCATTTATAAGAAATTTGCTCACAATTCCCAGTTTGACTTGAACACCCCTCATACTGTAGCTACAGTATAAGCTACATCAGTCTCCTAGAAAACATGAGAGATGTCAGTTCCATTCTGGGCTAAAGAGTCATATTATGTGGTTCTTGTACAGTGTCTCTTTATGATGTCATTTAAGAGGATGAGTATAAGCAGTATAGGATTTCAGATGGATCACATTATTCTTGTGCATAGTGTTTGTCTGGAGATAACAGCAGCTATATGAGGGAATGTTGGAGCTGTACAAGTCCGTTTTTCTCGGGAAGCCAGGTTACATCATAGTCTTACACAGAACGCTTTGTGGCCTAAATGATGAGTTTGGTGTGTGTCATGATTGGACCATGGTTGGGTGAATTATAGCTACCTGAGAGGTGTCTAAGAATTGATAAAAACTCAGTGTTGGTTTAAGATTAAGGCCAAGTCACAGTTCAAGCTTTGACCAGCTCCCTCCCTCTCTCTCTCTCTTTCTTTCACAGCACTTATTAATATTGATGCAAGTTTGGGAAAGCGGGGCCAGGCAACAGACCCAACAATGGCATCAAGCCATCTTCATCACTCAGCATATATTTAAAGAATTTAACTTTCAGTATGATTAAGTTCCTGTTTCTACTTAAAATAGACAGCCAGATGTGTCTAAATATGAGCACAACTTAACCGTATGGATGAGAGAGGTTATGTGAAGTACGAGACTAACACTTTTTAAGTTTTAATCTTGGATCATTGTCAAATATATTGGTACATGTTTTTTATTGCAAATCATTTTGCTTAGAGTTTATAATGAAAGCTGATTTGGAGTGTTCTGTAGGAGTTGTTCGTGACATCAACAAATTAGGTTCAGTCATCCTGCCAATATGCTAAACTATGCAGTCTGTAGGAAAATAACATCGTGGGGAAAAATGTAAAAATGCAAACAGTTGTAGTCTGTAAACCTGAGCAGATAACTAAATGTCTGACAGTTATTCCAAGGAGAAGAAAAATCAGCATTGTGCAGAGAATTTCTGTTGTTGCATGTAACGACAGGTGAGAATTTAGAAATATACGGGTTAGTCAAAAATTAGCCACACTCTGGTTGTAGAATTTATTTTAAAGTTTAGATCAGACAAATACATCCTACACTGAGCTACGAGCCACAAATGCATTGCTGTTTTCACTTCTTCATCAAAAGTGAATCTTTGTTCTCATAGGACTGCTTTCAGGGGACCAAATAGGTGAAAGTGTGATGGAGCAGGAACAGGACTATAGGTAGGAGGTCGGATGTTTTGCTGTGTTGAGTCGACAGTGTGGGCAGAAGTCTGTAGACATACCTCGTCACAACATGAGGACGTTTGCATTCCATACTCTGCCATTTACTCTCAGACTCCTAGTGATGAATCCATGTCTCTTCATCAATAATGTCTCATGTCTCTTCATCAATAATACAACTTCATTAAAATATCAGTCCGATTTTTAATTTCTTATATCCAAACGCTTCCGTTTATGCTTTTATGTGCGTTGTTTTGGGACCACTCTCACACTAATCACGAGTCACGGCACACTGCTCTCCTTGGGTGCAAATCAAAAGAAGTGGGGCATCCGTTTTTACTAGCACCGCAGTTACAAATGAACATACGTAATGAAATGAAATGAAATGTTAACGTGTTCACACTCGGACTGGGGAGACAGTAGCCTTGAACAAAAAGTGCTGATAAGACCAACAGTATTTTTGATATAACTGGAGTGATAACTGAATGTTTACCTCACACGTATACATATTATTGTGTGAAGAAGGCTATGCATTCCAGCTGAATATATTTATTAAGTATAAATAGTTTTGTAATAGAGATATGATGTACTGAAGCGTTTGAATAATAAAAAAAAACAGTTTTTAAACATTACATGCTTCAATAGAAGGGAAATAAATCTAAAAGATGAATATGAAAAAAGGCCATCGTAACATCACTGAAGCTTCTGAATTGTTTCTAATTAACAGTTTGTATAAGTGTTGGGTTAAAAGGTTAACGCTTAAAATAAGCTGATCAGCTTTGATGTAATGAGTGATATTATTATTACAGTATTTCAGGTTGAAGCCCATGTACATGTCTGCCTGGCGTTCTGTAGGGCAGAACCTCTGTCTAACTGATTAATGCAATTATTAATGCAAAGAAATACAGTTTTATAAGATTGAGTAACTCACGACTTGTTTATGCTAAGTTGAACTTCTTTCGTCGTCACCCGAATACACTCCCTATTCAGTAATCAGAGAGTGAACCACAGATGAGAAATCGAAGAGAAGATCATATAAAGATTAAGATTTGTCTTAAAATGACTCCAGTATATTAGAATTCACTTATTCTGACAAACGTACAGACAAATCTTTTCTTTTATTTATATAGATTTATATATAATAAATGAGGATTAGTCATTAAGTCAGAGCTAAGCCTAAATTGAGTGTCCATGGATGTGCTTATACTTTTTTAAGAGCTTGCTAGTTTACAGATCGACATTGTGGCTGTGAGAGATTTCTCTTTATAGAGTTTAATGATCACAGGATACCTCTCCCTCTCTCTTTCTTTCTCTTTGTCTCTTGGTCTCTCGCTCTACAGTACACAGACAGTGACCGCTCAGACAGGCCTTTTTTTCTTTTCTTTTTTTTTTTTTTTTTTAACGGAGGAAATTCTGTGGAACAGGAAAAGAAATGTTTTCCAGCAGACTGGAGAGAAACAGCAGGTTTCCTTTTAAGGCTCTTAAACAGCTCCTCTGAGAGAGAGAGTGAGGAAAAACGAGCGCATTGGAGAACCTGGCAGGGGAACAGACAAGCCTGAGAGAACCGCAGCATAGGAATGTGAACGTGCGTTGTACCTGGAAACGGTATTAAGGAAAGGAGGATGAATGGCACATTCCTGTGCTGTGAGTCCCGAGGCGAGAGCAGAGGGAGGCAGGATGGAGTGCTGCAGTGCTGAGGTCACACATGCAGGGAAATGATCTACCGCATGACTCAAACAGTCAGAAAACAGCTTCAGTACCAGTGAAACAAAGTACTCATGACCCATTATCATTCAGTTCTGAGGTCAATCAGAGATGGACACTCGAGTTACCCCAATTAGATCACATAAAAATAGATTTTCAACTTGTATTTCATAACTATAACGACTGGTCTTGGGCGGCAACGAGACTAGACCCTAGACGTACCAAGTGCAAATGCACTTGACAAAACTATTTTTGCTAGAAATATTCCAGAACAGTTGACCTACATGTCCTAAAATAACAACTGACTGTTGATGTTATTACTTCATGACCTAAGGCTGTATGTTATTTCCCAGATTTGAAATCTCTAGCAATGTTCTAGACTGTAAAAAAACAAATCCAAACTTGTAGGCTGATCAGTATACAGTACCAGTCTAAACATTATACCTTAATATTGAACAGGTACTTATTTGCCAACAAAATAGCACTGACGAGGGATCAGCTTAAGGGATGAGCTTCATTAGATCTCTGAAGGCGTGTGGTATTTGGAACCAAGCTGTCTGTAGAAGATACTTTATATCCTATTATACAAGTTGTGAGGTGTGGCTTCAATGGATCAGCATTAACATTTTTAACAATTTGAGATACTTCTTTTATTAACTCTTCTATTCGATCAGACTACACGGGCCAGCCATCGCTCCACATGTTCATCAGTGAGTCTTGGCCGCCCATTATTCTTGTTGCCGGTTCACAGTTTTTATTCCTTGGATCACTTTTTGTATGTCCTAACTTTTTTTTTTTTCTTTTCTTTCTTTTCCATTCAACTTTGCATCAATATGCTTCAATACAGCACTCTGTGAGCAGCCAGCACTTACATTGATGACCTTCTGTGGCTTACCCTCCTTGTGGAAGGCATCAATGATCATCATCTATCCTATTTAAGAACTGGGGTCAAAGTGCAGGGTCAGCCAGCGTACAGCGCCCCTGGGGCAGATAGGGAGCCTTGCTCAAGTGCTCCACAGTGTAAGCCTGGCGGTGCTGGGGGTTCGAATCCCCAACCTTCTGATCAGTAACCCACTAACCCAGACCCTTGTCCACCACTGCTCATGTAAAGCATCCAGTTCGTACATGTGATAAATCTAGAATATGAGATTCTCACTATTAAAATTAAAGTATGAAAGATCCAAATTTGAGATGCACAGTGTGTGTGTGTGTGTGTGTGTGTGTGTGTGTGTGTGTGTTTATATATACACTAATCATAACATTATGACCACCTACTTAATATTGAGTAGGTCTACCCTTGTGCCACCAAATTAGCAACCCACTGTTTTTTGACACCTCATTTCTGACACCTTTCAATGGAGACCAATAGGAAAACCTATGAACATGGGAGGCTATGGCTCATTGATGCACGTAGGGAGTGAAGCCTTGCCCATGTAATCCAATCCTATATAAAAGCTACAGTAGCTCTAATTGCTGGAAAGCTTAGTGCTGGTTTCCTTGGAAAGGTGTCAGAACACACAGTCATCGCTGTTTTCGTGGCAAAAGGAGGGACCTACTCGATATTACGTGGGTGGTCATAATGTTAAGGCTAATCGGGGTGTGTGTGTGTATTTTAAATATGTGCGATCTTGTGCATCCTTGTATGTGGCTCCATTAGCTCAGATGTCTTGACCCAGGCCAGCCCCACCCTTCTATTCGCCGGAAAGCTGAAAATCAATCAGACTAATGGCTTAAGTGCTGCACTGAACTGATTATCATGTGGAAAATGTACAAGTTGACGTAACCAAGAGCCGGGACACTACCGCAGCTTTTTAAAGCGTTTCAGTTATTTAGAGTGAGTCATACCCTCTTAGTATGGGAAAGCATTCTCTATTTTCATTAAGAATTACCAAAACTGTCTCGACACTTCAGCAGCAGCTTCTGATTGTGCCGGTAATGATTTTGTTTACCGTGATTTGTACACCACACACAGATGGAGCACTCTTCATTTCACACACACACACACACGCGCGCACACACACGGGATTAAAATATTTCCTTAAATGGGATTATCTGTGATACCGAATGCTTTTATAATGATGAAATTACACATCGCTGAATTGCTCTGAGGTTTCGATTGTAATGTGTTTGGCTGTGTTTAGACAATTTAGCACCTGTTTGTGTTTATCTTTTTTATTAAGTTGCCAGGACAATACAGCAAGGATGTTCATGACACATGTCTTGACTTTCCTGATGTTTCCTTCTTAATCAGATATGTCTGCATGTGTAGAAGCAATTTTATTAAGCGCAGAACAAATCTGAATAGCACACAATCAGAATGTTGAATATCAAATTATTTACAATAGCTACAAGGTTTTTGTTAAATAAATAACTATCTATACAGTTTGCTATTTTGAGGAAGAAAATATAAATCGGTCATTACTGTTAGATGGCTAGCTTGTCTTCATTTTGTAAAATGTAAATGAATCTTTGCAAGGAGAGAAAAAAATTGGAGAACTTTTGAGTAAGTCTACCAGAGCACAGGAAGAACACTGAATAATTTAGGATCATCTAATGTCAGGTATTTTTAAATGTAATGTTAGATGTAAAACGAGGCACATGGCCCTGACTGAGGTTATACTGACGATGATGATGTTACTCGGAGTGACCTGTATTATACTCTTTTACTGAGTATGTGCTTTACACTCTTCAGTAATCCACTGAGCTTTATCGTCTCTCAGCACCAACACAGGTTACTGTTGCCCCCTAGTGACCACAAACAATGTCTTAACAGAAGCAAATATTTAAAGTAAACACAATAAAAGGTGATAAAACATGAAAGTTCTAGTTTATTTTCTATAGACCTTAGAAAAGGTATAAGATAAAGAGTTTTCATTTCAGTAACTGTATAATGGGAAAAAAAATGAAACCATTGATTAGTATATGGGTGGTGTAGTGGTTAGCACTGTCGCCTTGCACCTCCAGGGTCCGGGTTCGATTCTTTTGGTGCTGTAGTCCATTATATGTAGCGCATGTACAGTATATTTGTGTTCTCATCCTTAAATAATATGTAACGTGTGTGTTTTTGTTGCAGGCGAGTTGCTGAGCCAGCCCCGACCTGAAGGCTTGACTGAGATCATTTGTCCCAAGAACGGCTCAGAGCGCGTTAACGTGGCCCTCGTTTACCCTCCCTCTCCTACTCTGATCAGCCCCAGTCACAAATGACCCAGACATCCAGCACAACACAGTGACTCGAAATGCCCTTACACACCCTGCTGCACCTTTGTCTTTCCTGTAACACACATAGAACACTAGATGGAGCTACATCAATGTGTGCATGTGTGTGTCTCCTGCTTTCACTTCATGTGTGCTTAGAAGACAGCAGTGTGATGGGATGTGTGTTCCACTGAAGCCAGGATGTGGGAACACACTTTCAGCCATGTATGAACATGAAGACATGAAGAATCCCACACACTGCAGTAAGTAGCATGGGACGTAAGCTCTTCGCACATCTTCCACCCTAGTAGTAAAGCAGCAAAAACACTGTCTGATACAAATCATGTTTTCTGGACTGTAAGATTTTTATTAGTACACGCATTTCAGTGCATTACAACAAACGATGTTATATAGTAAAAGTATAATAAAGGTGGATAAAATATAGATAAAAGGGTTTCATTTGGTATGTAAAGCACTTCAGTTTCTGTTGTAACACACCTCAGAGCTGTAACTACTGTACAGTGCGCTGCTTGTGCTGAAGTGCATCCTGTCTGATAGTGGAACGTTTGCACTTTGCTGTTAGCACAATACACAGCCTTGCAGTTAAACACAGAATAAATAAAAGATGCTTAACAGACTCAAATAATGGATTTTTCTATGTACTACATTAGAAAAAGGGTAAAAGTGCATGGTCTGTTTAACACACGTAACTCATTAGCTAATCATGCATTATTTCATTACACTCATATGTGAGATTCCACATTTTATTCTGGACAAAAAAGCACTGGAAAAGTATTTAAAAAATTTATATAGCTTAGCAGGCTCTCAAGCTTTTTTCCTGTAATATACCCTATTCTACTAGAAACAGCCATGTAAGGGATAAACAGACACCTATAGTTTTTGATAAATTCTATGCACCAAAACTTGTTTACATTTACATTTAGGCATTTGGCAGACGCTCTTATCCAGAGCGACTTACAAAAAGTGCTTTAAAGTTAAATCATTGGATACATACTTACACTGGGTTAACTAGGTTAATAACTAATTGTTTCCATTATTATGACTTCTATTAGTTTCCTTTTTTTCAAAATGAAATAGCACCATCAGAAATCATACTTAAGAGTAAAAGAGTAAAAAATTTAAGCAGTTCCTCAATTTGAAAGAGGCTGTAATGCTGGCCAGTCTGAGCATGGACTTTCTTAGAGATAAATAACTAAGAATTTTAAAAGGTCCATTTCTACCTTTAGCAGAATTATATAAGCAATGTCACATGATTGGGAAGGCTGATATTCAGTACAACAGTATACGTTGCTTTTATACAACAGTTCCACAAACACTATTTATTACCAATAGATTCTATTTTGTTTGTTAATTTAAGCAGCATAAATAGTCCTGCTACTGGTCCAGGCGCTCATGAAATGCCAATCAAATTACAGTGGTACCTTGGCATACGAACTCAGCTCCGCCTTGTGAATTTTTGCCTTAAGAACTAAAATTTTGCAAGAAATTGGCCATGGCATACAAGGCATTTTTGGCATATAGTATATGTGACTGTTTTTAAAAAAAAAAAAAATTAAATGAACCTTTTATACTTTTTTTAACAGCCAGTGCCACGATGAAACATAAATTAATGTTAAGTAAGGGTTTAATGACCATTCGTTTCACATTTTATGTTTACATTTTCTAGTTTTTTATATGGAAAAAAATATAATTGTATTGTTGGAAATGGGTAATGGTAATTTTTGGGTGGCTGGAACAGATTATTATCTGCATTTACATTATTTCTTCTGGGAAAATGTGTTATGCATTGGATTAAATTTGTATGCCAAGGTACCACTACACTTGGTCGGAACAAACTTGTAGAAAGTTCGGTTTAATTCAAAGGGTAAAACATGACCTGAAGGGAGTCATGACCTGCTTGACCTTGGCCTTCTGAAAGATGTCTTTGTGCTGAAAGAGAAAAACCCTCTTATTCCATTCTAGGCCTAGGCAAGTTGCTTTTCTTAAATCTGTTAAAGTTAAACCAACAAGGTTTTAAAGTATTAATAGATGAACCTTACTTGCTCAAAAACTTTTTGCATAAAATTAAGGATATTTGTTTAGCTTTCAAAATCCAATGAGGTGCTAGCAGAAATTAAAATATGACACAAAAAGGAGCCCTAAGACAAGCAAATGCGACTTAGAAAGTGAAGTCTGAGCATGAACATTGTGATGTAAAACATCCCAGTAATAATGAGCTGTAAAAATTATTAAAATGTAGTTATGTGATAGGGAGTTTTTTTTTACCTTCTGACTTCTTGTCTGTAAGTTTGTCTATGTCTTGCACTAAATATCTTCATGCTGTCCTGGCTTTCTCGTTCTCTCCCTCACAGGTTAATGAGCTCGTGCTGCTGGTTGTCAAAGAAACAATGGTATTAGGAACTGTGGTGCTGAAGTCTCAGACCTGGGATGTGCTGCCTCTGTGAGAATCTTGTGGTTTCTACAGTCACTGCTAAAACATGAGGACAGGCTCTGTTCATACAGTGCGTCATATTCCGGATGAAAGAAGGAGCTAATGCTCCTCAGATGCTGATGGTAAAAAGAAGAGATCACGGTGTAATTAAAAATGGACTGAGTTGGTGGAGAAGTGGGACTGCTATTTAAGAAAAATCTTTGGCTTTTAAAATAGAAACAAGTGCTGCGATAGTGCAGTAGGGCTAGCAAACACGGTCTATCAAAAGAGCTCCTTCATTTCCTAAGCTGCATGCTAATGTGGAACGTTTCAGATGATGAATTGACTAAAGAGGTTAAAATGAATTGAAATCGGTTTAACAAATCTGATGTCTTTCTGTTGTTCTGAAATCCAGGTTACACTAAAACCAGGACCAAAGCAGGAAATTATAGCAAACTTTACAGGCTCAAAGTAGTTTTATTTCTGTGCTGTGAGTGATTTTACATTCTCATCACAAGTACACTAGGCTTTACATTTAGATACCAAAACAACTGCCTGACTTTTTTTTTTTTTGTTTAAAGGAAAAATTGTCTAAACCTGCAGAGAACAGATTCTCTGGAGTACATTTTTGGCTTTAAATGTTTACACACATTTATCGCGAGCTGCTCACTCACAATCACTGACACTGATAACGATTTTGCATGATACTTTCTGGCAAAAAGTTGCTCCAAAGGATACTACTCAAATTCTGTCTAATGGATAAAAACATCACCGTGCAAAAAATCTCAGGCATCATAGCCTTCTTATAGTTTGTTGAAATAAAACTTTTCATATAAAACCTGATGATAAAGAAGTCTTGATCGCTCTTCTTCATATTTTGCTTCCAAAGAGCCAGATTTTCTTTTATTTAAATATAGTCTTAAGCAATAGTTTTTCAGGCTCCCTGAAGTTTTTGGCTCTCACTTTCAGTGTATTTGCACCTGACTAGTTTCAGAGAAATTATTTTTGTTAAGCCACACCATGACCTATCAATCATTTAAGTATAAAACACCATCTAACTTAAGGCATGAAGCAGAGAGAAACAGGTGCAAATGATCAGGCCGATTAATTAGTATACTAATGATGCTGAATGGGTGGAACTGACGAGAGGGGAAATGAGGTTGCTGCTGAGACACTGCAATCTGTCGCAGTAAAACATTTGTTTCCATTTCCCTAATTTAATCTACATCATTTAATTAAATTAAATATGAAGAAATGAGGGTGACTCAAGACATTTACACATTAAATAAATCCAACAAACAGATTTTCTGTTGCAAGTTGTCTACAATGCTAAAAACAACCCATTGTCTTTTATTTTATTCTCTTTTATGTACTGTTTACTGCACTTTATACAATGTTTTTTATATTTCCAAACCTTATATCATAATTAATGTAAGTGGTTCTCTACATGTGTCTAAGACTTTTCGACTGTACAATCCCGGGATATTCATGTAGCCTTTATCTACTAGGCATTTTATTGTACTTAATATTGTTACTCTGTTGGGTTCAGTTAAAACACATCTAATATTTATGCTCAAAGACTTACCCAGTAAAAAACCTGAAGATCGCTTGGTTGCATAAGTCCTAGCCTGTGCTACAAGAAGGGAAAAAAGCATAAGTATGGTAAGAAAGTATGGTAACTTTAAAAAAAAAGAACTTCAACTGGTGTTTTTCATTCTCTTCCAGTCTTTATTCACTAAACAAACATGTAACTACAAAATAGGATTGTAAAGAAGCCATGGACTGCTGACAGTAGCCTGAGCTGAAGATTTATGAATACACATGTACAGTAACATCGCTACTTTCTGTCTTAAGAGACAGGCCAGGAAATGTTCATCTCCTAGAAAATGGATATAAAAAGGGGTTACTTTCCTGGCGTGAAAAAAAAAGACACGTTAATGTGCGTCCATTTTAAATATCATTTCATTGTTCTTCTGGAAAAGGACAGATCCTGTGATATGTATATTGTTTCTGAAAGTTTTGTACCTAATAATTTTATTTTTGTATGTTGTCACTAAACTTGGATGGGTTCTTATGGTGTGCTGCACATCATGCATGGCTACTGTGTGCTCAGCATAGGGACAAACACACTTTGTGAATAATGAGAACGTCAATCTGTGAGAAATACCAAATACAAATATTTCTTTTCATATGGCTCATAAAAACTTTTTTTTAATTATATTTCTCAGCTGTTATTGAGTGTTCATGCTCTTCACAAGTGATCTATGCTTTATAGCCTTTTTAGTGGAAATTGCATTGGGGGGGAAATGACCTTTTTTATTATTATTATTATTATCGTAAACTGTACGACTTTACAGACAAAACAGATGTTTCCTGTAGTAATACACCATAGCATACATTATAAAAGTATTCTCTTTATGAAGAGAACCAGTTTGGTTTAAATAAAAAATTTTTGGGTGAAACTCTTGTCAAGCGATGTTTGTTGTCTGGTTATGCTCTGAAGCTAATGTAGCAATAAAAATGTATTTTAGTCTGAATTAGATGTGGTGTAGGTACTGAACTAAACTTCACTGGGCAGCTGCGCACTGTTCTGTTATATAGGCAAACATTTTATTTAGTTACCCAAATTGTGGTTGTGATAAAAATAATAAAAAATATATAAATGTATATATTATAATATATAGATATAATGTAATAACATTTATGTAAGCATGTGCTATAAATAAAGTGTTAACGGCTTACAAAAACCAGAACTAACCCTTTTTAGCTACAAGAGCATCAGTAATACCACAAAAACAGAAAAACTGCTAGTTATATCATATGCATACAGATAAAAAATTTAATTAATTATCCTCTAAGAAGTTTGAAGATGAAGCGGAGCAGCAGCGGCCAGGGAACACCTCTCCTCATCTGCATGTTCTTCTTACCTGGGACGTGAACAGGTAATGATATAGCTATAATAAATAAATACACAATTTTTTTAAAACAATTTCATCATAATATTTTCCATATCACAGTCACATATTATCAAATTATGATATGCTATTATAATCAAACTACCAAAAAAAGGTTCTACTTCTGTAGCCATTACATTACTGTATTTCCATTAGTCTCCCGATTTAATGCAGCCATTAACTGTCTGCAACACGAGTACATTTTCCTGCAGTGGATTTGACACTCGTTGATTTCAGCTGACAGAAAAACCCTCGTGGGAAAGCTGGAAGAAAGCTAAATCTCTATTGGCTGCTTGAATTAATTGGCAGATAACTCCGCCCATACCACTTCGTAGAACGGTGACGATTGGGTTATTTTACTGCAAACAGATGCCTGATTTCAGCGATATTAAATGTTATTGGTCAAATGAGCTGTCAGTCACTTGATTAACACTAAAAGCACACTGAACTGTGTGTACCGCTGCAAAATAAGTTTCCATATCCTAAACCCTACTAGTGAAAAATAAAAACATAATATTGAAAGAATAAAATTGCAACATATAATTATATTATATACACAAGAAACCTGCGTGCCCTTGAAAATTATATTAGCTTACGGTAGGAGTACAATACCGTGTTTGACCACAACATATTTTGGGGGCGCTATGTCACTGTAAAATAGTGAAAATGCGAGAAAAAAAAAAAAAAAAAAAGTTCTCAGCAACAAATTTTATTACCGGAACAAATCTGTTGAACCAAGTATTTTTAAAAATTGAAATAAGTAAGTACAGTTAAAAAGAAGCCCTCCAGGTGAAAATGTAATTGCTCATTGTAACACTACCAACTCCTTATTGCCTAAGCCTGCTCATTGGCTCATCCATCACCATGGTTACGGTGGCGTGGGTACGCTATGTTGATTACATTTAAATGTTAGAATAAGACGCTAGAAATTATTTTGTTAGTTAGCAGGACAACGATACAGATCTTCAACTTTGAGCTCAAGATTTTATTAGAGAAGTAACACAAGGAGATGATGAGAAAAGAGGACAGCCAGAGTTTTACTCAGTTTGCGGTGAGCACGTGCAGCGGTCAGCCAATCACCATCGAAGCAAATACCGAGCGCGTGAGCCTCACTCAGCCTTGTTATTACAAACTGCAGTATTCACACATAAAAAACATAAACAGACCACAGACTTTTCTTGGTGATGTTGTGGTTATGTGGTTATCCCAGGCATTAAAGCCTATTAGCATGATATTTGTACAAGGTTCCTATGTGTTCAATTTTGATTCATAATGAAATGATTTATTTATTTATCTAATATGATTTATTAGAAATGACTATAAATGATTTTTTATAGTTAT
The DNA here is from genome assembly GCF_024256425.1 of Clarias gariepinus. Taxonomy (NCBI): domain Eukaryota; kingdom Metazoa; phylum Chordata; class Actinopteri; order Siluriformes; family Clariidae; genus Clarias; species Clarias gariepinus. The sequence continues at coordinate 14,626,138 of NC_071118.1, read as the reverse complement.
AGTTTATGCTATTCTGTTGTCATTTAACTGTAAATCTAAGATGTTGAGTGTAAAGCTAAAACACTGTGCCCGTGTTATGCGTTAAACGCCCCCCCCCCCCCCATAATCTCTAAATATAAAATTAGAACATAAATTCATAGGTTTATTATTATCAAATATGATATAACGATTATAATGAACCCTAGGCATGTGACAGCCTTTGAGACCATCAATACAAATTCTCATTTTTATGGCATAACAACGGTAAAATCTTTGAACCAAAACCATGGGTCTAAGAAATATACATACTTTTAAACAATGGGTCCCAAAATAAATAAATGAGCTGATTTTACAGAAGATTTATCAACGCCTCCTAATTTGAAAATTCATTTAAGCTAGACGTCAGGATTAATACTATTTAATTATTTAGTAATTTATATTAAGAATAAAAGTTTTGCAAGAAATGCAAGCATTTTCAGCATATGAACTAATGAACCGACCCGAATGCCAGCCAGTTGTGCGTACATCCAGGGGCCATCCAAACATCAAATTTTATCCATTTGTCTAAAACCTGAGGTGATTGTTTGCTATTTGTGTCAGGTTTCAATTTCTTTTTTAATGGCATGATGGTAACTGAGGAAGTAAACAAAAACGACTTCTTTGTATTAAACTATTTCATTGGTTGGAGAGTGCGAGATTGACACAAAAAAAAGTACAAAAATACCGTTTCATCAGCCTAAAACCACACCACAACCTCGGGAAATAAGAGAGCTAACTTTAGTTCTTGTGGGAATGCATTGCAGAAGACGCAGTTTTTTCAAAAAAATTTGTGTGAAATATGCAGTGGAGAAGTAATGTTTGTGACTGCAGTCATTCAATAGTTCAGGACTGAAATTCCTACAGTTTTCTACCCGAGACTCCTTGTCTGGTTCCTCTCAAGGCTTTTTCCTATAGTTATCTTAAGGAGTTTGTCAAGTCTACTGTTGCCCTCGGGTTGCTCATCATGGACAAACTGATAATTATGATTAATACATATTTCCTCACACCTTAAATACATAAAACTAAAACTACAAATAGTCTTAAAATAAATAGGTTGCTTAAACTTTTGCACAATACAGAATGCCTCTTTTTTGTTCACTTATATAACTAGAATTTTTGTTTATCATAAATTTAATTTTCACTTATTAGGTTTTTTTTTTTTCCAGATGGCCTGAAAACATCAAAAGTCAAGGGTAAAAACAGCCGCATCAAAAGGCCCATGAATCCCTACATTATTTGGGCAAGGAAACACCGGTCTGTCTTGGCCAGGGCCAATCCAAATGCCAGCTCTGCTGAGGTCAGTGAGCAGCTTGGAATTGAATGGAGGAAGCTGAGTGAAGACCAGAAGATGCCCTACTACCTAGAGGCAGCGAGGCTTAAATGGGAACACAGCCAACAGTTTCCAGGTGAGGTACACAAGGTTTTCAGATAAAAAGCAAAATATGAAGACAAAAAGGACAACCATGGTACATCTTGTTTTTATGCACCTTATTACATTGCTCTTTCTTTCCTTAAATGTAGATTGGACGTACAAACCTCGTCCACAGAAGAGAAAGCAAGTTTGCCTGGACGAAGCAGCTCCAGAAACTTCAGCTATACAGAGCAATCTAATATTGCCTGGTAAAAATGCTATTTTTTTTATTCCTATACTACACAAAATTACCTTCAAAGTTTAGTATTTTCAAACATTTTAGCGAACAATTTGCATATGCAAATTCCAGTGAAATTTCTTTATTCTTCTTTTTGAGGTCAGTATCAATGATTGTAGCAACCAATTGTAACAAATGCAGTAGTAAACTCTGCTAAAATGTTATTATAATATCATATTGTAATTTTCTTAATAATTAAAAATTTCAGTTAACTTGTTTTTTAAACAGTTTAAGTCCCAGGAAGTTATTTATGTGGGACAAATAAATGAAGTCTAAATAGTTTAAACAAACAGAATAAAAAAAAAATTAATAAGGAAATGAGTAAGGCTGTCAAAAATCTTGCTTTTGTCTCTCTGTTCTCATTTAAAAGCAACGCCACACAAATGTGTCCAGTGTTGCAACAAGTTCATTCCTCTTGTGGTATAATATTACGAGGAATTTTAGGTAAAACAATCATTATCAGTTAATATTTTTATCTGTTATGTTCCTAAAGGGAACCATATAATAATTATGTATATCCTTAGTTTCTGTAGTAAAAGCTTATAACCAAAGACTTGTACAGACACTGCAAATGATTTAAGATTTATCAATGGATTAACAGTGGTCTTGTTTAACAATGTAATTCTTATAATTGTTGAGAGTGAGGTGTGGGAATGACTGTTTATTGCTGCTATAACATAAGTGAGAACAGGAATGAACTTGTCACAAACAGATCAGCCCTGAGACTTTGTGCTATTTAATGCTCCTTTTTGAAATGCTTCTTAAAGTGCCCCATTATGCTTTTTCAAATATTTTTCATTCATGCAGTGTGTCATGTACCTGTATGTGAACATAAACTATCTGCGACGCTGACAGTGCATGATAAATGAAGTTTTTGTCGGCTTACATTAGCCTAAACTAGTACCATACTCGGTAACACACATACAGTAAACACAGACTTCGGACATTTTACATTCACTCGCACACATACACATACCGTTTATTATATGTAGTTTGTAAATATTGTTTATATCTTTGTTTGGTTGTGGTGCACCTTTTTCGTTTACTTTATTTAGTTTTGTATAATACACGTTTGCTCTATCTACTTGTTTGTATTTGTCCTTTTTGCTCACTGGCCTTTTAACGCAACACCGACACAAAGATAAAAGACCTCTCGATTTTTGTAGCCACAGTTAATATAAAATTAGCTGGTTGTTACACGGTAAAACCAACGCCATCTTTTCTATGTATTGACAGGTCTCCAGAGCCGTCGTTCAGTTATGGTAATGGGCATTTTGTTTTTTACGACACATGCTGTAGCGGTGAACCAATCATAAAGTATTTTTTGACCTTGCATACATGTAACCCTGTTTTTGACTCATTAAGCATTGTATACTAATATATGTAAGATGTTTCCTCAACTCTGCTTCTCTTTTAAAGAATAATTAACATGCTTTATTATTTATTTTGTAGACTAAAATAGGCAACAGCCAAAAGTAAATTGCATAAAATGCCAAGTTTATACCCTTTTTATCCATGAACACAAGCCTGTCTGTCACACAATATCAGATGATGTATTTTCACATAGGGAGTGAGTCAAAACCACATACCTAACAACTTTTTTTTTGCAGGCATTTTGGAGAAAACAGCCTCACCGAGAAGACCTGATCGAGAGCCAACCCCACCACATTTTCCTGACGATTTACTGTCCTGCATGCCTGAGCCGTTATTCACCCAGACCAGGTGAGGTGTAAGCTGCACTAGAACTGCTTACAGAAGTCAAATGGGTGCAAATGAAGTGTTACTCTGGTATGTTAAGTAATTGCAAGAATCCTGTTTAATTATTTTTTACAGCACCTTGGACTATCAGGAAACCTCCATTGGGATGGACCTGAATGATCACTCTTTCCCGGACTATGATGACTTTTCTGCCCTAGATCAGTATCTTTTTGATCAAGAGTCTGTGGCAGACAGCAAAGACACTAACAGCAGAGACACTAACAGCAGAGACACCCATCTCAGCGCAGGCCTTAAATCTCCACCAGTCCTGGACACCAATGCCTTGGAAGAGTTGTTAAACTCTCTGCCTCATTCAGATGATTATTAAAATAAAGACAGAATGTCAAATTAAGTCAACTTCCTGTACATATGTAATATATATTGTTGTAAATAGTTTTGTTTAATGTGGCATATTTTTTACTTTGTCACAATTGTATATGATTTAATATTATATTAAAATGCTTTTTACTATTCATGTTCATAGTTTGAAGAAGGTGAGTGTCCTGACATTAGGCTTTAATCTTATTTTGTCAGTCTTGTATCAATTTTTTAGCAAAGTATTGTGTAAATATTTTTTTAGGTCTAAACCAGACTAAAATTTACTAACAGATTTTTATCCTACTCAGTAGAGATAAAAGTAAATATGAATACATTATTCAGTTTAAAAATGGGTTAAAGATAATGTAATATGTATCTGTTTATACATTCATCTGAGATTTATGTTAGGAATGAAAAGCCAGAGTAGTTGAATGGTTGCGACAAATGACGTTCTTACAGTTTTTTCCTGATTGCTTAAGCACATTTTTTGTAACTATTGGCTATTTTTGCAAAACTCTGCACACAAATAAGAAAACCTTTCACCCAATTATCAAAACATTGTAGTTCTCTTGCAAAAGCGAACACAGCTAGATTAACTCTTCACACCTTCGTAAAAATGGTGTTTTCGTATCAAACAGTACACACAAGCCATCATCTACTAAGCACACAATGCGCCAACTGCACACTGATGGTATGAATACAAAACAACCTGGCTTTTGCTTTCTCTGTGTACAGATGTCAATTTGAGATCATACTTTTGTCATAGTGTCATGTAAACATACAAGGATTCAGACTTCAAGTATTGGTGTTTATACACACTCATCAAAGACACGACATTGATTGGACTTATCTCAAAGGGAGATGAGGCAGCTTACAGACAGGAGGTCCTGAAATTAACAGCATGGTGTTCAAAAAACAATCTGGCTTTGAACACCAAGAAAACTAAGGAGATTATAGTCGATTTTAGGAGGCACAACACCAATTTAGCCCCCCTCTATATAAATGGCGAGTGTGTGGAAGTGGTCCATACTTTCCGGTTTCTTGGTATCCTTATTTCTGGTGACCTGTCTTGGACAGACAATATTACAGCAGTTATCAAGAAGGCTCAGCAGCGACTACACTACCTGAGGGTGCTCAGGAAGTACAATCTGGATCCCAAGCTGCTACTGACCTTCTACCGCTCGATTATTGAGAGCCTGATGACATAATGTATCACGGTATGGTATGGCGGCTGCACCATGGCAGACAGGGTGAGGCTACAAAGAATAGTAAAGACAGCACAGAGGATTATCGTCTGCCCTCTCCCCTCCCTGACGGATGTCTACATCACCCGCTGCCTTAGTAAAGCAAAAAACATTATTAAAGATAAATCGCACCCGGGTTTTGATCTGTTTGACTTGATGCCCTCAGGAAGGCGCTACAGGTGTATCACCGCAAGGACAAACAGATTCAAGAACAGTTTTTTTCCAAAAGCAGTAACTATTTTAAATTTACACCTGCATTGATTGGATAGCATTATATAGTTAACCCTATAACCCCTTTTTTTTTGTTTTTGTTTTTGTGATCTATATGTTTGCACTGTAGGAATTGCTTTAATCTCATTGTACATGTGTATAGTGACAATAAAGGCATTCATTCATTCATTTACAAAGTCAGAACACAAATTAGTAATGTCACAAAAAAAGGGGAAAAAAAGACAATCAGCTTACATCATGTCGTCTTTCTGGGTCCGGCCACAAAATTTCGTCCACATCGCATGCGATATCCTCCAGTCCAAGGCACCGGGGAAAATATCCCCTTGAATGCCGTATCCAGGCCTGACACGATGCCTGGTCAATATCTCCACATGCCTCCTCCATTGCCTGTAAAAGGGCTACCTGTTGTACTGGTCGTACACTTTCCAGTGCCAGGCAGAGAAGAACTCCTCGATGGGATTTAAGAATGGAGAGTATGGAGGGAGGTTGAGTGCCATGATGGATGGGTGGTCTGTAAACCAGTTGTGGACCAAAGCAGCCCTATGGAAACTAACGTTGTCCCATACGATGACATATCGGGTATGCTCTGGTCTCTAAACAGTGAGCATGTCATGTAAGGTGTCCAGGAATGCAATAATGTGTGCAGTGTTGTATGGGCCTATGGTTGCATGATGGTGAACAACACCATTTTAGCTTATAGCTGCCCACATGGTTATGTTACCACCACGTTGTCCTGGGACATTGATGATGGCATGGTGTCCAATAATGTTCCTGCCACGTCTCCTGGTTTTACTGAGGTTAAAACCGGCCTCATCTACAAAAAGTAGCTCATGTCCCATGGCATCTGCTTCTAGTTCCATCACTCTCTGGACAAGACAAAACAAATGCAACACATCAGGCCCATGCACAGCACTACAGTATGCACTTCCAAATTCAGAACCAATGACACTATAGCTTACCTGCACAAAGTCATATTGCAGTTGCTTTACACGTTCTGTGTTTCTCTCGAAAGGAACTTTGTAAATTTGCTTCATTCTTATTCTGTGGCGCGCAAGTACACGACTTAGTGCAGAAGTGTATATTTTGAAAGATGGTGTCATTATCAATTATGCGCTGCTGTCTTATTGCATTATTGGCAATCACCATGTTTACTATATGGGTCTCTTGCTCTGGAGTGAACATTCTTAATCTGCCCCCAACATCTGGACGTCTAGCAATTCTGTAAAGTAACAATTTCAGTATTTTTGTATGTATGGTACTGTTGTGTTTCTCATTAGAGTATGGCAGTGCTACGAAGTACTGACCCATTCTCATTTCAAAATGGTCTAATGATGCTTGCCACAGTGTAGCGGCTCAAATTAGGCTGAACCCGTTGGCCCCTCAGGGTCATCCCATGGTTGATGACCTGGTCCACTATTGTAGCTCTGATGTCATCAGTTATCCTATTTCTTACTCTTTTTACCCTTCCTCTTTCCCCTCCTCATTCTCTTCTTGCTCCTCCTTGTCCTCTTTCTCTAACTTCCTCTAACCATCTCGCTTCTTCATCTCCACGTCCTCTTCCTCCAACTTCTTCACCTCCACGTCCTCTCCCTCGGCCTCCTCTGATTCTCACTCTTCTCACTCTACCTGCTCCTTCCATTGTACTCCACATAGACAGCTTGCCTGTGGCTTATTTATAGTGCTTAGGCTGATAATGTTTTTACAGTTTTTTCTGATGGCTTAAACCCTAATTGTGATTCTTATAGCACAATTTCTAAAACTATTAATACTTATAGCAAAACCACTCACTGAGTTTGCAAAACTAAAAGCACAAACACTGCTTTGCACTCAGTTTGTTGAAGTTGTTTCACACATTTTTCACACCCTTTCTCAAAATAATCACAACAGATCTCATTGAAAGATCCCAAACTCCATTGGATTCACTGTGTTGAACAAAAGGAAAAAATCTATTAACAGCTGATAGAAAGTACTTGCATAATTATGAATATCCAATGCACCTGTGTAAATCTTGTTTGCACAACTTTTCAATCAGCAATCAATCCTCATCCCTCTACAAAAGATGTCACCTCTGTATTGCTATTTGCAAGCATGGATTAAAGAGGCCATAAGGAAAGGAGAGTAAGAGGCCATGGAATGAGAACAGGTAATTCACAGTGTTACTGCAATGTATACCACTGTGTATTTCAGCTTTACTGCATTGCCCTGTTAGCAGAACAAACTGTGTCTACAGTAATGCAGATGTTTTATCAATCCTATTTATGTGACTGTCATACAGTAATGTCAATTTTGACATGCTTTTTGCTTTTACTTTATATAATCCACACATTACCACACACCGGTGGCAGAGGAAAGATATTTGGTATTGAACAGGAGTCTGCCATTGTAAATATGGTAGTGGCAAACAATGCAATCAGACTGCGTGGAATCCAGGCAGCAGTAATTGCAGATCAGGGAGTATTTAGGAAGATAAACAGGGTGAGTTTGGCAACTATAGATCAAGTCCTTAAACGAAACCATGTCAGAATTAAGCAGGTGTACAGAGTTTCATTTTAAAGAAACTCTGACATCGTAAAGTAGGCACGATTCCAGTATGTGCAGGTATTTTATGGTAATAATAATTAATTGTAGTAAACCTTGTTTACCTCATGCCACATGCGACTGGAATAATTTGCTTCATGAATTTGCTCTTTTTCTTAGAGAATAATGGAGTTTGAAGCAGAAGGGGCACATCACAAATTCATTTTTGTGGATGAAGCCAGCTTCAACATCTGTAAAGTGAGGAGGAACATCAGTGGGCAGAGGGCCACTGTCACAGTGCCAGGTCAGAGGGGTGCCAATATCAATATGTGTGCTGCCATCTCCAATGATGGAGTCCTTTGCCACATACCAACTATTGGCCCATACAATACAGAACGCCTCATCAAGCCTGTTTATTAAGGCCTTTTATTGTGGGCAGTATAAGGTACACCTGTGCACTACTCATGATGTCAGATCAGCATCTTGATGTGGCACACCTGTGAGGTGGGATGGATTATCTCAGCAAAGCAGAAGTGCTCACTATCACACATTTAGACTGATTTGTGAACAATGTTTAAGAGAAATGGTAATATTGTGTATCTGGAATAAATTTTAGATCTTTAAGTCCATCTCAGGAAAAATCGGAGCAGAAACAAAGGTGTTGCGTTTATATTTTTGTTGAGTGTATATATATATATTTTAAAGGTATTTCCACCCATAGGTTTCCTTTGGTAGTTTTTTTTTTTTTCAGTATCCATTTGAGTTTATACAGTGTTATCTTGCATATTGATGGCTGTATTTTGTTATCCATCGTGTAATGATTGATTAAAAGAATAAATTAATTTGACCACAAGTTGTGGTGTTTGATGGAAATATTTGCTTATGTTGCATGCTTTTAATGTTTTGTGAGTGTTTGAGCATTTCGCTAGCAAAATAAGTCATTTTGGCCATTTACCTTCAGTTTTATCCTGTGTGTTAACTGTTTTGAAAATGTAATGTCAGAGTGGGCAAATGTGTTTAAGCAATTGAGAAAAACTGTAATGAAGGTACAAACCATTGTCAAAGGTACAGATCTTATCCTTAATGGTAGCACCCCAGAGAGAAGCCCTTTATACCTAAATGATGTCTTATGTGTTCCTTTGGGAACTATAAAGAAGTTTTCATATTGAATAAGACATTCAATTGATTTATTATCAGTGACTATGAAAATGTATCAAATGCATGTGTTTAAACTCTGCCTTAGATCAGTGGTTCTAAAACTTTCAAGCCAGCAACCCCTAAAAGAAGATCGACATGATTTTGCGACCCCCACTATAAAAAACAGGCAATAAACATAACAAGCTGTTTACAGTATTTTGACTACATTTACTATAAATCAAAATAATTTTGGCTTACCTTTTAATTGGAAGGGTGTACTTGTTTTTTTTTTTTTTGCTTGTTGAGCAATCATGTGTTTTGCCGGGCTTCATACTTTCATGAACAGATTACACATTGAGGGAAATCTATGTTGTCAACAGTGGAGAAAGTGAATCCATACTTTATGAATTCTTCCTGATATTTTCAACGTTTCCTACTTTGGTCTGACGGGGTCTTGCTCTTATGCTTGGTCGATGTACATCGTTCTGATGACTCAGGCAAACTGTCAACAATTTCCTCAACATTTGATTTGCGAATAAAAAATTTATCCATCTCGGCAGTTGCGGTTTTCACGTGCAGTTGTGCGCGGTAGCAATAACTAGTGAGCCAGTCGCTGCACAGTGACGTCATATATTTGAGTCGCGAATTTATTATTTTTTTTAAACAAACACTCAGTTTAAACACTTACACTCAATCAGTAATATCTTTACAAATCAGAAAATATTTATTTATAGCTTTTTTTGTAATACTGAAAAGTAGAAAACCACTGCCGTAGATTCCCATAAAATATTCTGTGTAAAAATAAATCTTTCAGGTGTACAATAAACAAATATTTAAACTAAATAAAATTTCTATTAGCTGCAAACCTTTGACACAATCAAATCACACAAAAATTGTACAGTTTATAAAATACAATATTCCATCTACAATCTTCTTCTTATTTGTCTTTCGGCTGTTCCCTTTCAGGGGTCGCCACAGCGAATCATCTGCCTCCATCTAACCCTATCCTCTGCATCCTCTTCTCTCACACCAACTAACTTCATGTCCTCTTTTACTGCATCCATAAATCTCCTCTTTGGTCTTCCTCTAGACCTATAACTAAATATTTCATCTACAATAATTTTGTGAAAAGCAATATAGCTTAATCTATAAAAAAAACTATAAAAATTAAAACTTTTACATTTATTTTTTACCCACTTTTCACATACCACAAATACCACTGCATTTACCCAATACTTTCAGAGCAAAACTAAAATGAAAAGCATCAAAAACACTGTAACGAGATGTGCACGAACCCGGTGACTATCTGGAAAACTCTTAAATAAATGCTTCAGCAAATCACACCTGTTTCTATTCCGAGCTAATAGTTATTTTGGGCAGTGGATAGTAAACACTACATGCATAATGTACTTAATATTAAGGACATTAATTGCTTTAAATGAATTCAAATGTGCGCAAATGGCTTACATCACTAGATAAAGAGCTCATTTAGGTAATTTAACAAATCCTTTAGAAGTCCGCAGGTGTTTTGAGGGCCCAAAGAAGTTTTCACATGTCCTGAAATTTGCATATTTTTCAGTTACAGTGGAACCTTGGATTGCGAGTAACATGGTTGGCGAGCGTTTCACTAGACGAGCAAAAATTTTTCATAAATTTTGACTTACAAAAAACAAGCCAAAGTAAAAGCATAAAAGCCGTCCTTTAAAGCAGAAGCAAATATCATTGGAGAGGTTAAAGTTTAATTTTCTTTTTCTCTCAGCCTGCACAATTTTCCTGATAAGGCAGTGTTTCCGTTAATGTGTGTGTGTGTATGAAAGTCGCCTCACACAGTAGGCCTCCTTCTCTTCAATAAGAGAGGAGTAAGCGTTACTGTGTAGGACGAGAGAAGGGAGAGGGGAGGGTGTCATTCCTCCTCGCCTCTTATTTTACATTACATTTAGGCATTTGGCAGACGCTCTTATCCAGAGCGACTTACATTTTTTTTTTTTTTATCTCATTACACATCTGAGCAGTTGAGGGTTAAGGGCCTTGCTAAAGATCCCAACAGATGGTTGGGGGGTTTGAACCTGGGATCTTCCGAAACGTAGTCCAATGCCTTAACCACTGAGCTACCCCTGACCATTTTAGCCACACACACAGACACACACACACACACACAGACACACACTTACTTCATTGTGGAATGATTTACAATGTTAAATGCAACTGTGAGATCTAAGAGCATTAGAATGGTGAAATTCTCATAGTCAGTATGGATTAAGAGATCATTAAAAACTTTAATTAATTAAAAGAATGCCATGAAGAATTAGAAGAGTAACAGCCAAGAGACACCTCTCTTCATCTGAATTTTTGTTAGTACCTGGGAAGTGAACAGATAATAAAAATAAATAAATAAATAAATGAATACATAAATAAATACACACACACGATTTTAACCATCAGTCTTTTCATAGCACAGGGTGGTGTAGACAAATACTGTTTGCACCACACATACCTTTACTTTGAATAAAGGTCTGGTGTTGAAACAGTAAACAGACAACAGAAACATAAATAAATAACGATACATACACATGCCACTACTAAAGTTCTGGGATTTTATAGCCTTTACATTACTATATTTCAATTACTATACTTCAGTTTCTCAAAGTCTAATAATGTTACAACCATGACGATGAAATTATTTGTCACACTTTTATGATCGAATATTATTTTTTGCTCTTTGTATTATTGTTGGCTTTGACAAACCCAAATCATCCGTGTTTCAAAGCTGTATCTTTGCTGTTACTGTAACCAAACGTATCTTTTATGAGCTCTGTGTCACTGAATGTTACTAAAATGTCTCTCCTCTGATTGCATCTCTGCCATTTCCTTACTACATCTCACAAAATAGGACTCTCCTACAAAGAAAGGAGTGATATCCTATTTTAAGAATGTTGATTAATTGCTCTTACTTCTACTCCTAAAAGTAAAACCATAATTGTGTCACTCCGAGAATTGACCATTGACCATTTAGGAGCAGCTCTACTCTGCAAGGCTTAGTTAATATGGGCACTGGTTAAATTCCACATCAGACTGTCTCTAAACAAACATCAACACCTCAGGAGTCGAGTTTCCGTTTGCTAGACATTTTTCTGTGCTGTGATCAACCTTGAAAATTAACAATTTATTACACACCGAATATCCATAAGCCTTAAAACACATTTAGCAGTGTGGTGATACACACAGGCTACAGAACAGTGATTCTTGAGATCAGGGACAAAACAGGTTTTAATTTTCTAAAAAAAAATCTTCATTATTTTAAAAACCAGTGTACACATATATGTTAAATAAGGGGTTTGGCTATGTAACCATGTTTTGGAACAATCTCCCAGTTTAAATTTTTTATATAAATTAGAGGTTTGCGGGATCAGCCCTGGATTTTTGTCAACACCATCAGACACATAGAAATGTCTATAAAATTATTTTTTATTAAGTTATCACAGATATTTAGACTCTTAGCATTTTTTAATTGTCTTAATCACATAAAAATGTTTTTAAATGAATCATATCACCTTTTAAAGGTTAGATTAATCAATGTTTAATGATTGCGGTTTAGGTTGTATGGACTAATCAATTTATCATTTAATTTCCATAATGAACAGTGATACTAAGAAGCATAGAAATTACACAATAACTTTGAAAATGCAACCATTTTATTAACAAATATTCTTGAGGGAACAAAACAGCTCATCTTAAAAAAAAAAACCAATATATCATTCTGACGGAGTTGACAAGGCATCAACGGTGTTGACACTAAACTGACGGTATGGACAAGCTTGTAAGAAACAGAAAAATATTTCATTTAAAAGGAACATTGAACTCTCACAAATATCGTCACATTTCAAGATATGAACAAAACACATTATATAACCAATTTTTCATCTCATGGGAGTTGAGAGACTTTACAGGCAATAGAAAAATAAATGAACCCTCTTTGTAAAGTACACAGCATCTTTAAATATATGCTGCTTATAAAGTATATAAACCAATTCAAATCATCCATAGTCAAAATGACAGCTAAACTTTTAAAACATTGCTAAACTGTCATTAAAAAAAACTTAACATTTGACTTCTCAAGGCAGTCGATGGAGTTTAAACACTAGGCAACAGACGATTCAAGTGTTCCTCTTCTATGAAATCCATGACCTCTGCTGATGTGTTATATATCTCCCTGGTGCTGCTTGTACGGACGGGTGATGATGGCTCATTCAGCTTGACTAGAATATCTGTAAATTGCACAAAGCAGACATCCCGCCGTCCTTGTTTTTTTTTTTCAAACAAACATTTGGCTAATGAGGGGGAAAAAATTCATCTTGAACATCTTGATGCTCTGGGTCAATTGTTAAGGCTTTAGCCAACCACCAGTTCTGTTCGTACATGACAACAAGCCAGTCTCCACTCTGAGTATCATCGGGGCTTATCCCAGTTGTTGTGCCCTGGCCTCCATCAGCATCGCCAGAGGACTCTGTCTGGGTCCTTTATCTGGGTCCTGAGGGATGCCACCCAAAGTGTGAGTAACAGGACTGAAACACTGGCAAATCTGTGGCTCACTGCAAAAACATGAAATGTTTCTACAATGGATGATGTTCCCTAGACCTACAACTTGATGAATCTTCCTTGTTCCAGAGATGGATTTCAGGGATGGCATAAGGAGAGTGTCATAGGACTGAAAATCATCACTGGTAACGTATTGTAGCTTGACACCACTTAGGCTGTTGGACACCATCTCGTAAAATGCTCTGCCATCCACAATGCCCCGACCTCTCAGCACAATACTGTCTGCACACCTCTCAACTGTTGCCCCAATGCCATCTGGGGCACCCTTGCCATGTGATGTAGGAAAGAAATTCCACGTTGCATTCTTGAATCCCAGTTGGGGAGGGACAGCACAGAGGAGATGAAAGTTCTACTTATTTTTATACTGTTTGCTTGGACCATCTGACCAAAAGTGAACAGTGTTAATCTCTGGAAATCTTGCATAAATGGTTGTCAGGATTTGATCCATATAGGTCCAGATGGCTGCAGCATCCTGGCGCTTGGAATCTGAGACCGTGCAGAATCCTACCTTTTCATGTTTGGTGTAGAACATGATTGTATGAAGTCATGGTGTATAAGGTTTTGCCCATAGTGACAGTATTGTACTTCTGAGCTGAATGTACATTTCCAGGCCTCAGAGAAGTCAACATGAACAATAACAGTGGTTTCATCACAATTTGTTATCATGTTCCTGTACTCCTTAGTTTGATTTTTTGTCAACACCGTCTTAGAGTCAACACTGTCAGACACAAATCCTGATGGTGTTGACATCTGACGGAGTTGACAAAATACCATGTTTCCTCTCATAACACATGTGCTTCTCACATGAGCCATCTTGTTTATCATTCATTGCTTGTAACCTTTAAAGTTTACTTAAATTAAGCATTTATAACAGAAAATTCCATACAAATCTTACATTACATTGTTTATGGTGTTGACACACTATGGTTGTGACATGCAAAGTATTAACAAGTAGGTATAAAATTAAAAGAATATTAAAAACTTACCAGAGCTAGAGTGGTCTCATGGCATTTCAAAGAACAAGGAAGTGATAAAGGGGTCCTCAGACTTTTAGCTGCCCTCATTAATTACTGATTTTTTTTTTTTTTTTTTAAAAAGGTCTGACGGTATGACAAAACCCCAGGACACAAGTTAAATCATCTTAAAACTACATTAAATCAGTTTTTCAGCTTTAACTTTTGATGCTCATTAAATTAATTACTGAAATACTTACACATAGTAAATAGAACATTTAATTTAAAATTACCCTTTAATTGTTTTTAAGCTATTGTAATGTAATGACACCTGCTTCCGGACATAGGTTTTTACAGACACTGTTTACATATCATATCATTTAGAATGAAAAACATTTATAAAACAACATGAAATAATATTTATTTGTGCTTTTATTATCCTTTTTAGTCCTCTGGTTAATTTTTTTTTACCCACAAACTGTTTTATCTGGTGGACATGTTTTGTCCCTGATCTCAAGAATCACTGAGAAGTTAAACATAACTAACACACTGTTTTCATACTACCAGTCAAAATTGAAAACACATGTGTCCAATCAGTGAACCCAATTAGTAAACAGTATATAAGCCTAGTCAAATGCAAATGGCATGAGTGGATCCAACAATGGAGTAATACAATAGAAGAAGAAGAGGAAGAGGAGTCCGTGTTAGAGGTGGTGGGCATGGACTAAGACAATGAAGAAGATCTGTTATTTTAAATGACATTCGAGCAACTGTCATAGATCATGTTCTGGTGCATGGCATGACTATGAGGGAGGCAGGGCAACGTGCGCAACCAAACCTAAGCAGGTTCTCAGTGGCTACTATAATCCGGACCTTCAGAGAAGATAACAGGTAAAAAGTATACTTGTCTCAGTAAGGGGACAATGAAAAATATGTTTTCCATGGTACTGTGTTTGAAAACAGTTACTGAATAAAATATATAAAGTGTACTTCTAACTAAATGTTGTTGTTATTTTTTTTTTTTTAGAATTGAAAGACGGCCACATGAGGGTGGAAAAACACGCATGTTCTCACAACACCAGAAGACACTTATTGTGGACATGGTCCGTCAAAATGATGCAATTCGACTGCGTGAAATACAGCGGCGGATTATAGAAGACATTTTGAGGGAATAAATAGTCCCAGTGTCAACAATTGGCCGTGTCCTGCAACGCAACCAGATAAGGATAAAACAAGTTTATCGGGTACCATTTGAGCGAAACTGTAAAGTGTGAAAGAGCAACGATGTCAACATGTGCAAGTAAGTAAACTTTACAGTAAACTCAGTACTAGAATGTATGCTGTATTGTCTGGGAAGCAGCACATGTATGCATCATACTGTGTCATTTACCGAACAAAATGTAGTTTGTTTTTACTGTGTACAGAGAATCTTTGAGCTTGACTCAATGGTTAGGCCTCATGAATACATCTTCGTGGATGAAGCTGGATTCAATCTAGCAAAAAGGAGAAGAAAAGGTCGCAACATCATAGGTCAACGTACCATTATTAAACTGCCTGGCCAGCGTGGTGGAAATGTAACTATCTGTGCTGCCATCACATAAAACACCGAAATTCTACTAACATTCCTGGATGGTCAACGGGATGCTTTGCTTGAGCAGAGATATTGCGAGCAGGCAGAGCATCCCATGTATGATATCATTTGGGACAATGTGAGCTTTCACCGTGGTCCAAGAATACGCAATTGGTTTCACAATGAGCAGCATTTTATGAATGTGTTTCTTCCACCATACTCTATAACTTTGCAAAACTGTAGGTGCAATCCACTGGCCAGCACTATTTTTGCGGAACTGTAAACACAACTCACTGCTTTACTCCAAATTTTCCAAATGATCAACACACTCCTAGCAAAACTATACACATTTATGGCTATTATTTACACTATTGTGCCAACTGTCTGGCACACTGTCACATGTGAAAACTGTTTTAGATAATTAGTTCACTTTGCAATCAACTTAAGCACTATGAATAAGCTACAGGTAAACTGTCCATGTGGAGTACAATGGAAGGAGCAGGAACAGTGAGAATTAGAGGAGGCAGAGGAAGAGGAAGTGGAGGTGAAGAAGTAGGAGGAAGAGGACGACAAGGACGAGGAGGTGAAGTTAGAGGAACCATGGAATGACCCTGAGGGAAGCTGGCCAACAGGTTCAGCCTAACTTGAGCCACTACACTGTAGCAAGCATCATAAGGACATTTCGAAATGAGAATCGGTTAGTGCAGTCACTTTGTACTAAGATTTGTAGCACTGCCATATTCTAATGAGAAACACAACAATGTCATAGATGTAAAAATACTGAAATTGTTACTTTACAAAATGGCTAGATGACCAAATGATGGGGGCAGAGGAAGAATGTTCACTGCAGAACAAGAAACCCATATAGTCAATATGGTGTGTGCAAATAATTCCATATGGCTACGCGAAATTCAGCAGCGCATTATTGAGGATGACACCACCTTCCAAAACATACACAATGTGAGCATTTCTGTATTAGGTCGTGTATAGTACTTGCCCGCAACAGAATCTGAATGAAACAAATCTACAGAGTACCTTTTGAAAGAAACAGTGAACGTGTAAAACAGCTGCAATATGACTATGTGCAGGTAAGCTATAGTATTGGTACTGAATCTGAAAGTGCATACTGTAATGCTGTGCATGGGCCTGCTGTGCTGAATTTGTTTAGTCTTGTCTAAAGAGTAGAGGCAGATGTCATGGGTCATGAGCAGATTTTGGTGGATGAGGCTGGTTTTAACCTCACTAAGACAAGGAGACGTGGCAGGAACATTATTGGACACCGTGCCATAATCAATGTCCCAGGACAACGTGGTGGTAACATAACTATGTGTGCAGCTATAAGTCAAAATGGTGTTGTTTACCATCACACAACCCTGGGCCCATATAATAATGCACACATTATTACATTCATAGACACCTTACATGACATGCTCACTAATGTCCAGAGACCAGAGCAGATCAGATACGTCATCATATGGGACAATGTTAGTTTCCAGTTTGGTCCGCAACTGGTTTACAGATTACCCACCCTTCACTGTACTCACCCTCCACCCAAACTCCCCATTCTTGAATCCAAATGAAGAGTTCTTCTCTGCCTGGCGCTGAAAGGTCTATGACCGTCATCCCCATCAACGCATAGCCCTTTTACAGGCAATGGAGAAGGCATGTGGGGATATTGACCAGGCATCATGTCATTCCAGAGGATATTTTTCCCGGTGCCTTGGACTAGAGGACATTGCATGTGATGTAGACGAAATTTTGTGGCTGATCCCAGAGAGACGACACAATGTAGACTGATTTCTTTTTTTTCCTCAGTGAAATTACTATTGTGTTTTGACTTGGAAAAAAACACTTGTGTTTGTTTTGATGTGTGTAAATAAACACCAGTACTTGAAGTTTGGATCCCTCTATGTTTACAGAACTATGACAAAAGTATGACCTCAAACTGACATAGCCTACCTTGTGCACAGAGAAAGCAAAAGCCAGAGGTGTTTTTTATTCATACCATCAGTGTGTAGTTGGTGCATTGTGTGCTTATTAATGTGTGATGGCTTTTGTTAACTGTGTGATACGAAAATAAAATTTTTACGAAGGTTTGAAGAGTTAAGCAAGGTTTATTAGCTTTTGCAAGAAAACTACAATGTTTTGCTGATTTGGTGAAGGGTTTTCTCATTTGTGTGTAGAGTTTTGCAAAAATAGCCAATAGTTAAAAAAAAGGTGCTTAAGCCATCAGAAAAAAACTGTAAATGTTAGTACAAGAATAAACAAATTGATAAATATTATTTTCCCACTGTCCCACAGTGTTTTGTATTTATTTATGTAGTGTGTAATCCAAGGGCATATATTTGCTCTGGACATTGGTGGGGACATATACCCTTCTCTCCATTGCTGTCTGATATACAGTAAAGCAAAGTTGTTTAGGTTCTGTCACCTGACAAAACAGGATAAACACATGCCATTTAAACAGCAATCATTTTATTTCACTTTTTCTGAGTCTTAGTGTGCAAATTTCGAATGAAATCATTAATGTTTGCCAAGTCAGTGAATGCATTTTAATAATTATTTGTGCGAATTGGATTGTCTATTGGTGAACTGTCAACAAAATTCTAGCCATGGCAATATTACTATGTAGCATATCGATTTCTTTCACAAGACTGATTTCTGACAAATAGTCGTCATTAGATTAGGAGAACTGACAGAGATCATATTTATACTTTAACATTTAGCTGTTTAATCTGCTGTTATTTATAAATCCGTATTCACAGACTATAGCCTCTCCTGCTATAATGAATGTGCGTCAAAGCGGTAAAAAAAAACAAAAAAAACTAGCATTAATGTTAACTGTTGTTGTTACTTTGATGGACTTTGATAGATTCACTAGTGATCTTGAAGTGACGTACACTTTTCTTTTAAAAAAAAAAAGCTCCTTATGTCCAGCTTTTTTCTCTTTTTCTTTTTTTTCTTTTTTTTGCTGCCGCCATCCTCACATGTACGTCACCCAACACACCTTCTTGTACGGGAAAAAAAAGTGCACTTCATTTGGCGCTGCTTGTATCTGAACGCAGCCATAGGCTCTCACATGATAGCAGGGAAAGGCACAGCCAATCAAAATGTTAATATGTGTTTTGGGGGCGGGAGGACTCAAGGAGAGAACATGATATATTCCTTTCTGCGTGTCTAGGTTAATGTTGACAGCACGATTTTTTTAAGTGGATTAACTTATTGGTGGGGACATTTTAATGGTCGGAGGATATTGGTGGGGACATTTTAATGGTCGGAGGATATTGGTGGGGACACATCCCCTCCGTCCACCCTAAATCTACGCCCCTGGTGTAATCGTTGCTAAGTTGTGTTTGCACATTGGTTTTTGACAGTAGTGCTTGATTTTTGAGTGAAAGTTAAAATAGTTTTGGGTCAAATGTTTGCAACAGAAGTCGAAGGTTTAGTGACTGTAGTTCGAATTTTAGAGTTTGTCTTTAGTGTTTTGAAACAAAAAGGTGAGATTTTAGGATTAGCAATTCAGAAAAACTGTAAATGTTATTGGTCAGATGAGTTGTCAGTCACTTGATTGACAGTAAAACCACGTCTTCGTGTACAAAACAGGGGCGAAATGTGTGCATTGCTGTAAAATAACTTTCCATATTCTAAACTCTACTATGAAATAGGTCTACCTAAAACAGTCGGAAAGATTAGAAGAGTAAACTTTTTGTTAAATATATCACAAAAAAAACTAATTCTTGAATAATAATACAATATTAAAAGAGTTTATAAGGAATAAAAAGGGAATAAAGAATAAAATTACAAGATTCAGGTGTAACAAATTTAATTATACAATTAATTATCCGTAGTTAAATATAAGATACAGTATACGTATTAGGAAAGCGAACTCTGAAGCCCGGCTTCTCCTCGGAAATGACATTAGCTTACGGCATGAGTGCAATTCCGTGTTTCACCACAAAACATTTGGGGGCGCTGTTTAGCTCTCTGTAAAATAGTGAAAAAAGAAAAAGCTCTCAGTAACAGATTTTATTACCAAAACAAAACGGTTAAACTGGTTTTTTTTTTTTTTTTTTAATTAAAATCAGGAATACTGTCAAAAACAGGAACTCTAGGTGACATTGTCATTGCTCATTGCAACACTACCAACTTCTTATTGCCTAAGCCTGCTCATTGGCTCATCCATCACCATGGTTACGGTGGCGTCGGTACGCTATGTTGATTACGTTTAAATGTTAAAACAAGACGCAGGAAAAATTTGTTGTTAGTTAGGACGATAAGGATACAGATCTTCAACTTGGAACTTGAAAGATTTTATTAGAGAAGTGAAATATTAAGATGATGAGAAAAGGGCACAGTTTTACTCAATTTGCTGTGAGCACGTGCAGCGGTCAGCCAATCACCATCGGAGCAAATACCGAGCGCGTGAGCCTCACTCAGCCTCCTTCAGTAACAGGTAGGGAGCGAGCGCGAGCTCTTATCAGGCTTGCTAAACTGCTAACTAGTAAAGTCATAAAGTCTCACTCTTTAACAACAAAGACTAACTTGGAGGGGCCTTTTATTTTAAAATAATTAATATGTTTTATTATTCTGGTTATTTTTTTAATTGCAATTTACAGTATCACCAAATAAAAATATATGTTAAAGCCCATTAGCATTATATATGTACAAGGTTTCTATGTGCTCAATTTTGACTCATAATGCAATGATTTTTATACTGTAGTTATTGTTTATGCAATCCAGTTGACTGTATTTGCTGTAATTATTGATGACATTTATTCTGAACATTTAACTGTAAATCCTAGATAATGAATGGGAAGCTACAGCACTGTGTCAGTGATAATTTTTCAAATAAAAACAATGGGTCTAAGGAATGGATATACTCTTTAACAATGGGTCCCACAAAAAATAAATGAGCTGATTTTACTGATTTTTAATGTCCCACAATGAACAAATGAGGTGATTTTACAGATGATTTTTTTGACACCTCCAGAATCCGGACATCAGTATTAATTACCATTAATACCATTTAATTATTTAAGAACTAATTTTAAGAATAAAAAAATTGGAAGCATTTTTAGCATATGAACTAACAAACAGACACGAATGCCAGCAAGTTGTGCGTACATCCAGGAGACATTCAAACATCAAATTTTATTCATTTGTCTAAATTCAAATAAAAATGAATCCTTTGTATAATATTATTTAAAAATACAGTTTCATTAGCCTAAAACCACACCACAATTATAGAAGATAAGAGATCCGGTTACGTTGTGTTACCGGCAGCCTTACTTTAGTTTTTGTGGGAAGGCATGGAAGAAGACGCACATAAATGAAAACAATGAGTTTTTTCACTTGATCTCAGAGATGGTCTTTGACTCGGCTGGTGCAGACAGCTGTTATCTAATGACTTGTGAGTCCAGTCGCTCAATAGTTTAGCACTGAGATTTCTACAGTTTTGTACCTGAGACTCCCTGTTGAGTCTGGGTCCTCTCAAGGCTTCTTCCTATTGTCATCTCAGGGAATTTTTCAAATTCCCGTCGGCTTGCTCAGAGACAAACTAATAATTATGATTAATACATATTTCCTCACACTTTTCAAACCTATTTCCATAATTATCACATACCTTTTTCCAGACAATGACTATTGTTACAAATGCTATATAAAAAAATACAAAAAACTAAAACTAAAAATAGTCTTTAAAATAAATATACTGCTGCACAATGCTGTATGCCTCCATTCTTTTTACCTAATCTAACTGAAAATGTTATTATAATTTTGATTGAACTTAGTGTTTTTTTTTTTTTTTTTTTCAGATGGCCTGAAAACATCAAAAGTCAAGGGTAAAAACAGTCGCATCAAGAGGCCCATGAATCCCTACATTATTTGGGCAAGGAAACAACGGTCTGTCTTGGCCAGGGCCAATCCAAATGCCAGCTGTGCTGAGGTCAGTGAGCAGCTTGGAATTGAATGGAGGAAGCTGAGTGAAGACCAGAAAATGCCCTACTACCTAGAGGCAGCGAGGCTTAAATGGGAACACAGCCAACAGTTTCCAGGTGAGGTACAAAGCAAAATATCAAGAGAAACAGGTCAACCATGACACATTTTCTTCTTGTTTTTTCTGCAACTTGTTACATTGTTCTTTCTTTCCTTAAATGTAGATTGGACGTACAACCCTCGTCCACAGAAGAGAAAGCAAGTTTGCCCGGACGAAGCAGCTCCCGAAACTTCAGCTATACAGAGCAATCTAATATTGCCTGGTAAAAATGCTATTGTTTGTATTCCTTTAGCGCATAAAACCACTCTCAAAGTTGTGTATTTTCAAATGTTATCGCAAACAATTTTAGTGAAATTTCTTCATTCTTCTTTTTGAAGTCAGTATCAATGATTGTAACAACCATACTAGATACAATAGTAAACTCTGCTTAAAGGTTATTATAATAATATCATCATATTAATTATTAATAGTGAAAAATGCACTTTTTTTTAGTTTAAGTTTTCTTTAAATAGTTCAAGTGACACATCCTCAAGAAGTTATTTATGTGTAAAAAAATAAATGAAGATCGAATAGTTTAAACAAACAAAATAAAAAAAATAATAAGGAAGTAATTAAGGCTGTCAGAAATCTTGCTTTTGTCTCTCTGTTCTCATTCAAAAGCAACAGCAAACAAATGTACTGTACCGTGTCCAGTGTTACAACAAGTTAATTTCTGTTGTGCAATATGTCATTCATTAATAAAATAAATATAAATTGCTGCAGTGCAAACAGAATAGAAAAATTATCAAGACATACAGATCAGCCTTAAACCTTTTTCCTTTTTTAATTTGCTTCTTAAATGTTTCTTTCCTTCAATGTAGACAATGACTTGACTACACATCATCAGAAGAGGAAGCAAGTCGGCCTGGAAGTGACTCGTCCAGAAACTTCCTCTGATGCCTCACCAGCCAAATCCCAGGCCCTGCTGCAGAGATCTAGTAAGCTATAATAATAATAATAATAATAATAATAATAATTTATACCTTATTTGTTTTGGTTCACTAATTAGATTAGCCAAGGAGCAATTCACCAATGTTCATATTTAGTATAACATCACTGCCACATTTCTTTGTTTCTTTCATTTCACTTGTCTGTGAATATCACAATAATGCTTATGTACTGAATATCAGCCTTGCTGCATTACCTACAGTAGTATAACAACATTACAGCTGTGCTGCTTTTTCACTATAACAGCACTATTGCTCATCTGATTAGTTTTATTCACTCATTCACTCACTTACATAGATTTGGTTTATTCTGGTTGCTGTCCATTGAGGCATATTTAATGAACAATTTTATTATATTAAGATTTTAAATACTATGGTCTTTCTTAGTAAATGAATACGTTTCATCTCCAGAACATAATTAGTTTTTCTACAAACCTAGCATGTGCTGATGCATGATCCACTGATGAGCCAGTAGTTTATTTTAATAGCAGATACATTACAACCAAGCTTGTTCGGATATTGTGATGTTTGGTTTCAGGTTTATCCTTAAACAATTTAAGTACAGCTGTCTGTAAAATAGTGTCATTGTACAGTATACTAACATATATAAGATGTTTCCTCAACTCTGCTTTTCCTTTAAAGAATAATGAACATGCTTTCACAGTCAAAAGTGAATTGCATCATGCTTTTAAATCAAATGCCAAGTTTATACCCTTTTTATTTATGAACACAAGCCTGCACGTCACACAATATCAGACAGTCTTTTCACATAGGGAGTGAGTCAAAACAGCACACCTAATAACTTTGTAATTTTGCAGGTAGTTTGGAGAAAACATCCTCACAGAGAAGACCTGATCGAGAGCCAACCCCACCTCATTTCCCTGACAATTTACTGTCCTGCATGCCTGAGCCGTTATTCACCCAGACCAGGTGATGTGTAAGCTGCACTAGAACTGTTTCAGAAGTCAAATGTGTGCAAATGAAGTGTTACTCTGGTATGTTAAGTAATTGCAAGAATCCTGTTTAATTATTTTTTACAGCACCTTGGACTATCAGGAAACCTCCATTGGGATGGACCTGAATGATCACTCTTTCCTGGACTATGATGACTTTTCTGCCCTAGATCAGTATCTTTTTGATCAAGAGTCTGTGGCAGACAGCAAAGACACTAACAGCAGAGACACTAACAGCAGAGACACCCATCTCAGCGCAGGCCTAAAATCTCCACCAGTCCTGGACACCAATACCTTGGAAGAGTTGTTAAACTCTCTGCCTCATTCAGTTGATTATTAAAATAAAGACAGAATGTGTGATTTAAATTCCTGTACATATGTTATATATATTGTTGTAAATAGTTTTGTTTAATTTGTCATATTAACTTGTCGCAATTGTATGTCATTTAATATATTTTTTTATGTCATTTTATATTAAAATGCTTTTTACTATTCATGTTCATAGTTTGAAGAAGGGGAGTGTCCTGACATTAGGCTTCAATCCTACTCAGTAGTGATATAACTAAATATGGATACATTATTCAGTTAAAAGATGAATTGAAAGAAAATGTAATATGTATCTGTTCATACAACCATTTGAGATTCATGTTAAGAATCAAAAGACAGAGTAGTTGAATCGTTGAAGATGGCTCATAGATGATGAGAGCGACAAATGCCATTCTTAAATGATTCGACTCATTTGTTATTAAAAGAAAAAACATATTTTTAAATGACGTCATCCAGGAAAATCATACTGATGTTATAATGAAAATCCAGTCAAACCCATGTTGACCAGCAGCAGCATATCCTCCCATCTTCATATTACATTCTGATCGCTTGGGGTTGTTCTGGGGACCAGGAACACTGAAGGCAGGAATACACCTTGGATGGAATGTCAGCACCATACACCTAGGGTTATCATAGACAGTCTTTATGTTTAAAGGTTTCCTTAAAGTTTCCACAATTGAATCAGTCTCCTAAGATGTGCACAAACTCCGGAGCTCTCGTAGAAAATGCTAAATAAGCTCAGATTGCACTCACTCAAATTCACAAGATGCAGAGAACTTCTTAGTGGTGCCAGGCTGCAGTTATTTCTTTTGTTTATGACTTCATGGTGGCTGATCTATAACAGAGGACTACAGGTCCAATAGCACAGTATTGGTTTAAGATGGACTAAGATGGGGCAGTACCTTTCAAAGGCACAGAATTGTACCTTAATATAGAGAAACAAATTTGTACCAATTCTGTTAGTACCACCAAGGACATTATTTGTACAATGGACAGCCAAAAACTACCGTTTCCTTTATTTAATAACTTACATTATTGTACCTTAATCAAAGGTACAAATCTTATCCTTGAAAGAAACACCCCAGTGACAATCCGTTTTGTACCTTAATGATGTCTTATGTGTTACTTTAGGAACTATAAAGAAGTAATTCTCATATTGAATAAGACATTCAATCAATTTATTATCACTGACATTGAAAATGCATCAAATGCATGTGTTTAAACCCTACCTTAGATTACCGTAAAATATTCTGAAAAAATAAACCTTTAATTTCTTTCATTTCTATTAGCTGCAAAACCTTTCACACAATACAATCACACTAAAATTGTACAGTTTATCAAATACAATTTTCCATTTACAATATAGCTTTTCACAAAATTTAAATTACAGTTTAAACTTTTAAATAGATTTTTACCCACTTTTTACAAAATACCACTGCATTTACCCAATACTTTCAGAGCAGAAATAAAATAAAAAAGCTTCAAAAACACTGTAACGAGATGTGCACGAACCCAGTGACTATATATATCCGAAAAACTCTTAAATAAATGCCTCTGCAAATCACACCTGTTTCTATTCCCAGCTAATAGTTATCATGGGCAGTGGATAGTAAATGCTACATGCACAATATACTTAATATTAAGGAGATTAATTGCTTAAAATAATTTAAAATGTGCGCAAATGGCTTACATCACTGGATAAAAAGCTCATTAAGGTAATTTAACAAATCCCTTAGGGTTCTGCAGGTGTTTTGAGGGCATGAAGAAGTCCTGACATTTGCGTATTTTTCAGTTACAGTGTAACCTCGGATTGTGAATAATGCGGTTTGCGAGAGTTCCACAAGACGAGCAAATTTTTAAAATAAATTTTTACTTGAAAAACAAGCCAAAGTCTTGGTTTACGGGTACCGAGTATCTTGTAGCACGCATGCGCTTCTTGTTTTGATGCCGAGCGTCACGCGATCACAACTGAGCCAATGTTTTTTCTCACAGGCGCGCTGCGGAATTGTGGGTAATCGTCTTCCCTGCTCGGTCTTACTGCGCGTCTCTCACTGGTATAATTAACATCTGTGCACACATGTACTATTTACTATAACACTGTGACCACGTGTGTGCACGTAAAGCATCTGTAATTTTTTGTGTTGGTATGTGTGTGTGCATGAAAATGGGGGGGCCGGATTGGTTTATTTCACTGCAAACAGACGCCTGATTTCGGCTGTATTAAATGTTATTGGTCAGATGAGTTGTCAGTCACTTGATTGACAGTAAAACCACGTCTTCACAGGGGCGAAATGTGTGCATTGCTGTAAAATAAGTTTCCATATTCTAAACTCTACTATGAAATACTTAAAACAGTCGGAAAGACGATTAAGAGAGCAAACTTTTTGTTAAATATATCACAAAAAATAACCAATTCTTGAAAAATTACAATATTAAAAAAAGAATGTATAAAGAATGAAAAGAGAATAAAGAATAAAATTACAAGATTCAGGTATAACAAATTTAATTATACAATTAATTATCCGTAGTTAAATATAAGATACAGTATACGTATTAGGAAAGCGAACTCTGAAGCCCGGCTTCTCCTCGGAAATGACATTAGCTTACGGCATGAGTGCAATTCCGTGTTTCACCACAAAACATTTGGGGGCGCTGTTTAACTCTCTGTAAAATAGTGAAAATGCGAGAGAAAAAAGCTCTCAGTAACAGATTTTATTACCGAAACAAAACGGTTAAACTGTTAAGTTTTTTTTATTTCATTAAAATCAGAAGTACTGTTAAAAACAGACCTCTATGTGACAATGTCATTGCTCATTGCAACACTACCAACTTCTTATTGCCTAAGCCTGCTCATTGGCTCATCCATCACCATGGTTACGGTGGCGTCGGTACGCTATGTTGATTACGTTTAAATGTTAGAACAAGACGCAGAAAAATGTTGTTGTTAGTTAGGACGATAAGGATAAAGATCTTCAACTTGGAACTTAAAAGATTTTATTAGAGAAGTGAAATATTAAGATGATGAGAAAAGGGCACAGTTTTACTCAATTTGCTGTGAGCACGTGCAGCGGTCAGCCAATCACCATCGGAGCAAATACCGAGCGCGTGAGCCTCACTCAGCCTCCTTCAGTAACAGGTAGGGAGCGAGCGCGAGCTCTTATCAGGCTTGCTAAACTGCTAACTAGTAAAGTCATAAAGTCTCACTCTTTAACAGCAAAGACTAACTTGGAGGGGCCTTTTATTTTAAAATAATTAATATGTTTTATTATTCTGGTTATTTTTTTAAAGTACAATTTACAGTATTACCAAATAAAAATATATATTAAAGCCCATTAGCATTATATTTGTACAAGGTTTCTATGTGCTCAATTTTGACTCTTAATGCAATGATTTTTATACTGTAGTTATTGTTTATGCAATCAGGTTGACTGTATTTGCTGTAATTATTGATGACATTCATTCTGAACATTTAACTGTAAATCCTAGATGACGAATGGGAAGCTACAGCACTGTGTCAGTCATAATTTTTCAAATAAAAACAATGGGTCTAAGGGATGCATATACTCTTAAACAATGGGTCCCACAAAAAATAAATGAGCTGATTTTACTGATTTTTAATGTGCCACAATGAACAAATGAGCTGATTTTACAGATGCATTTTGCTGATGCAGACAGCTATTATCTAATGACTTGTGAGTCCAGTCGCTTAATAGTTTAGGACTAAGATTTCTACAGTTTTGTACCTGAGACTCCCTGTTGAGTCTGGGTCCTCTCAAGGCTTCTTCCTAATGTCATCTCAGGGAATTTTTCCAAGTTTCCGTCGGCTTGCTTAGAGACAGACTAATAATTATTATTAATACATATTTCCTCACGCTTTTCAAACCTATTTCAATAATTATTACATACCTATTTCCAGACAATGACTATTGTTACAAATGCTATATAAAAAAATACAAAAAACTAAAACTAAAAATAGTCTTTAAAATAAATAAGACTGTTGCACAATGCTGTATGCCTCCATTCTTTTTACCTAATCTAACTAGAAATGTTATTATAATTTTGATTGAACTTAGTGTTTTTTTTTTTTCCAGATGGCCTGAAAACATCAAAAGTCAAGGGTAAAAACAGCCGCATCAAGAGGCCCATGAATCCCTACATTATTTGGGCAAGGAAACACCGGTCTGTCTTGGCCAGGGCCAATCCAAATGCCAGCTGTGCTGAGGTCAGTGAGCAGCTTGGAATTGAATGGAGGAAGCTGAGTGAAGACCAGAAGATGCCCTACTACCTAGAGGCAGCGAGGCTTAAATGGGAACACAGCCAACAGTTTCCAGGTGAGGTACACAAGGTTTTCAGATAAAAAGCGAAATATCAAGAGAAACAGGTCAACCATGACACATTTTCTTCTTGTTTTTATGCAACTTGTTACATTGTTCTTTCTTTCCTTAAATGTAGATTGGACGTACAACCCTCGTCCACAGAAGAGAAAGCAAGTTTGCCCGGACGAAGCAGCTCCAGAAACTTCAGCTATACAGAGCAATCTAATATTGCCTGGTAAAAATGCTATTGTTTGTATTCCTTTAGCACATAAAACCACCCTCAAAGTTGTGTATTTTCAAATGTTATTGCAAACAATTTCAGTGAAATTTCTTCATTCTTCTTTTTGTAGTCAGTATCAATGATTGTAACAACCATACTAGATACAGTAGTAAACTTTGCTTAAAGGTTATTATAATAATATCACATTGTTAATAAATAATAGTGAAATATGCACTTTTTTAATTTTAAGTTTTCTTTAAACAGTTTAAGTGACACATCCTCAAGAAGTTATTTATGTGTGAAAAATAAATGAAGACCGAATAGTTTAAACAAACAAAATAAAAATAATAATAAGAAAGTAATTAAGGCTGTCAGAAATCTTGCTTTTGTTTCAAAAGCAACGCCACACAAATGTACTGTACATTTGAGTTAAAACAAGTTCATTCCTGTTGTGAAATATGTCATTCATTAATAAAATAAATATGAATTGTTGCAGTGCAAACAGAATAGAAAAATTATCAAGACATACAGATCAGCCCTAAAACTTTTAGCTATTTTATGCTCCTTTTTAAATTGCTTCTTAAATGTTTCTTTCCTTCAATGTAGACAATGACTTGACTACACATCATCAGAAGAGGAAGGAAGTCGGCCTGGAAGTAGCTCCTCCAGAAACTTCCTCTGATGCCTCACCAGCCAAATCCCAGGCCCTGCTGCAGAGATCTAGTAAGCTATAATAATAATAATAATAATAATAATAATAATTACTTATACCTTATTTGTTTTGGTTCACTAATTAGATTAGCCGAGGAGCAATTCACCAATGTTCATATTTAGTATAACATCACTGCCACATTTCTTTGTTTCTTTCATTTCACTTGTCTGTGAATATCACAATAATGCTTATGTACTGAATATCAGCCTTGCTGCATTACCTACAGTAGTATAACAACATTACAGCTGTGCTGCTTTTTCACTATAACAGCACTATTGCTCATCTGATTAGTTTTATTCATTCATTTACTTGAAAGATTTGGTTTATCCTGGTTGCTGTCCATTGAGGCATATTTAATGAAGAATTTTAATATATTAGGATTTTGAATACTATGGTCTTTCTTAATAAATGATTAAGTTTTATCTCCAGAACATAATTGAGTTCTCCACAAACCTTGCTTGTGCTGATGCATGATCCACTGATGAGCCAGTAGTTTATCTTAATAGCAGATATATTACAACCAAGCTTGTTCGAAAATTGTGATATTTGGTTTCAGGTTTATCCTTAAACAATTTAAGTACAGCTGTCTGTAAAATAGTGTCATTGTACAGTATACTAACATATATAAGATGTTTCCTCAACTCTGCTTTTCCTTTAAAGAATAATGAACATGCTTTATTATTTATTTTGTAGACTAAAATAGGTAACAGTCAAAAGTGAATTGCATCATGCTTTTAAATCAAATGCCAAGTTTATACCCTTTTTATCCATAAACACAAGCCTGCCTGTCACACAATATCAGACAGTCTTTTCATATAGGCAGTGAGTCAAAACAGCTTTGTAATTTTGCAGGTAGTTTGGAGAAAACATCCTCACCGAGAAGACCTGATCGAGAGCCAACCCCACCTCGTTTCCCTGACGATTTACTGTCCTGCATGCCTGAGCCGTTATTCACCCAGACCAGGTGAGGTGTAAGCTGCACTAGAACTGTTTCAGAAGTCAAATGTGTGCAAATGAAGTGTTACTCTGGTATGTTAAGTAATTGCAAGAATCCTGTTTAATTATTTTTTACAGCACCTTGGACTATCAGGAAACCTCCATTGGGATGGACCTGAATGATCACTCTTTCCCGGACTATGATGACTTTTCTGCCCTAGATCAGTATCTTTTTGATCAAGAGTCTGTGGCAGACAGCAAAGACACTAACAGCAGAGACACTTACAGCAGAGACACCCATCTCAGCGCAGGCCTAAAATCTCCACCAGTCCTGGACACCAATGCCTTGGAAGAGTTGTTAAACTCTCTGCCTCATTCAGTTAATTATTAAAATAAAGACAGAATGTGTGATTTAAATTCCTGTACATATGTTATATATATATTGTTGTAAATAGTTTTGTTTAATTTGTCATATTAACTTGTCGCAATTGTATGTCATTTAATATCATATTAAAATGCTTTTTACTATTCATGTTCATAGTTTGAAGAAGGGGAGTGTCCTGACATTAGGCTTCAATCCTACTCAGTAGTGATATAACTAAATTTGGATACATTATTCAGTTTAAAAATGAATTGAAAGAAAATGTAATATGTATCTGTTCATACAACCATTTGAAATTCATGTTAAGAATCAAAAGACAGAGTAGTTGAATCGTTGAAGATGGCTCATAGTTGATGAAAGCGACAAATGCCATTCTTAAATGATTCGACTCATTTGTTATTAAAAGCAAAAACATATTTTTAAAAGATGTCATCCAGGAAATCATACTGATGTTATAATGAAAATCCAGTCAAACCCATGTTGACCAGCAGCAGCATATCCTCCCATCTTCATATTACATTCTGATCGCTTGGGGTTGTTCTGGGGACCAGTAACACTGAAGGCAGGAATACACCTTGGATGGAATGTCAGCACCATACACCTAGGGTTATCATAGACAGTCTTTATGTTTAAAGGTTTCCTTAAAGTTTCCACAATTGAATCAGTCTCCTAAGATGTCCACAAACACCGGAGCTCTCGTAGAAAATGCTAAATAAGCTCAGATTGCACTCACTCAAATTCACAAGATGCAGAGAGCTTCTTAGTGGTGCCAGGCTGCAGTTATTTCTTTTGTGTCTGACTTCATGGTGGCTGATCTATAACAGAGGACTACAGGTCCAATAGCACAGTATTGGTTTAAGATGGACTAAGATGGGGCAGTACCTTTCAAAGGCACAGAATTGTACCTTAAGAGAAACAAATTTGTACCAATTCTGTTAGTACCATCAAGGACATTATTTGTACAATGGACAGCCAAAACCTACCGTTTCTTTTATTTAATAACTTACACTATTGTACCTTAATCAAAGGTACAAATCTTATCCTTAAAGGTAGCACCCCAATGACAAGCCATTTTGTACCTTAATGATGTCTTATGTGTTACTTTGGGAACTATAAAGAAGTAATTCTCATATTAAATAAGACATTTAATCAATTTATTATCAGTGACATTGAAAATGTATCAAATGCATGTGTTTAAACCCTACCTTAGATTACCGTAAAATATTCTGAAAAAATAAATCTTTAATTTCTTTCATTTCTATTAGCTGCAAAACCTTTCACACAATACAATCACACTAAAATTGTACAGTTTATCAAATACAATTTTCCATTTACAATATAGCTTTTCACAAAATTTAAATTACAGTTTAAACTTTTAAATAGATTTTTACCCACTTTTTACAAAATACCACTGCATTTACCCAATACTTTCAGAGCAGAAATAAAATGAAAAGCTTCAAAAACACTGTAACGAGATGTGCACGAACCCAGTGACTATATATATCCGAAAAACTCTTAAATAAATGCCTCAGCAAATCACACCTGTTTCTATTCCCAGCTAATAGTTATCATGGGCAGTGGATAGTAAATGCTACATGCACAATATACTTAATATTAAGGAGATTAATTGCTTAAAATAATTTAAAATGTGCGCAAATGGCTTACATCACTGGATGAAAAGCTCATTAAGGTAATTTAACAAATCCCTTAGGGTTCTGCAGGTGTTTTGAGGGCATGAAGAAGTCCTGACATTTGCGTATTTTTCAGTTACAGTGTAACCTCGGATTGTGAATAATGCGGTTTGCGAGAGTTCCACAAGACGAGCAAATTTTTAAAATAAATTTTTACTTGAAAAACAAGCCAAAGTCTTGGTTTACGGGTACCAAGTATCTTGTAGCACGCATGCGCTTCTTGTTTTGATGCCGAGCGTCACGTGATCACAACTGAGCCAATGTTTTTTCTCACAGGCGCGCTGCGGAATTGTGGGTAATCGTCTTCCCTGCTCGGTCTTACTGCGCGTCTCTCACTGGTATAATTAACATCTGTGCACACATGTACTATTTACTATAACACTGTGACCACGTGTGTGCACGTAAAGCATCTTTAATTTTTTGTGTTTGTATGTGTGTGTGCATGAAAATGTTCCTTTAAAGCAAAAGCAAGTTTCATTGAAAAGGTTAAAGATCCATTTTCTTTCTTTCTCAGCCTACACTGCACTTAGTGTGTGTGTGTGTGTGTGCAAGCATCATTGGACAGCATGCCCCTTCTCTTCTTCTCTCGCCTCTTGCCTCGTCTCACACACACACACACACACGCATACACATACACATACACACTCTCTAATGGAAAAACTGCTCTGCCGCGATTCTTTTCATAGGTAAAGTGCAGGTTCATTTGTTTTATTTTTACTTTACAGCTGTGATTCCGTTAGTGTACACTGTAAACCCGGATTTTATATCTAATTAAACAATCAATTACAATGTACTAAATAATTTAAGTTTGATTTCATTACTATTATAGTTAAGTATATTGTACTAATTTGTAATACAATATACTTGCAATTTGATAGTAATGTAATAAGTTAATAATTTTAAGTTTAATTGCTTAAAAATAGTAAGTTTTAGCCGTGGCCACGCCTCTTTATCTCCATAGAGACCGAATTTAAAGTTGATGATTGGCTGTTTCTTCAGGCAACACACGAGATAAACGTGCGCGCGCCATTTCGGTTATTTCACCCGTCTGAATCGACCACAATCCGTTTTCCTCCTCCTCTTCTTTTAATTTGGTTTTCCTTCACTCGAGAGGCTGATTTTGAGCGTTAAAATATCAGCTTGAAACAAGTTTTATCACCTGTTACTTGGACCGCCGTTAACGGAGCTGGTGTACCGGTCGCTGTGGGCGGACGCTGCCCCGCATTAACCTCCCGCCAGGTGACCGCGCTGAGGCTGCTTCTAGCAGGTCGGACTGCTGTTTCACAGTCTACTGAATCTAATGAGTGCTATTGGCGAGAAGTATAAACCTGCTGCTTTTTTTTTTTTTGCTGTATTTTGCACTGGAGGGGCTGAGTGTGACAGTATTAACTTTGTTGTTTTGTTGTAATGTTCAACGATTTTAGCTAGCTAACTGGGAACACAAACGCGCATTTCACGTAATTTCACCCGCTAAATTAGCTAGCTATATTATATAACGTTGTCTTATCACTTTTTCTGCTGTTTTGGAGCAGTACAACGTGATGTTTTTTAGTTTGATTGGCATTTTACCTGTTAGTCACCTGTACGGGAATTTAGCCTCCTGATCATTTCATGGTCTGTTTGCGAGCAGTGAAACATGCTTTAACCAGTGTGATAGGATATTATCCACCTCTCCCCTCATTATTATTTTTTAAGGACCGCTTGGTATTAAACTTTTACTTTAACGGTTTACAGAATGGTTAATTTTATGCACATGAAAAATATAAATAGGTGGAGGTAAATAGAGGTACTTTTTGTTGGACAGGACTGTATTATCTAACTGCTTAATTACAGTATGTCTTCTCTTTGTTGATCTGTTTTTTTTTTCTATTAGGATGTAACGAATATGAACTTGTACAGTAAAACACCAGTGTGAGTCCTCAAGAAAAACCTCAGCTCAACCCATCCAGAGTGGACATCATCTTGGAAGGGAGTGTGGTGATGGATAAACTGGCCAAGATGCCTCAGGCTTTTTTGGACTGATGTATGCTCTGCACCTGGACTATGATTAAACCTCTGTTTAAATAATAAAGAAAAAAAGGTTTATAAGACATGATTTGTTCTTGAATTTCATGTTTGAAGTTTAAATAAAACAGGAAAAGAATGTACTGTTTCAATTTTTTTATATTTAAAAATAATAATTTAAACTCTCTAATTTAAGTTTAATAGAAATAAGAAATTCTCACTTTAACTTAAGATATTAAGTGGTGTGATTGGGTAAAGCAATTGATATTACAAACGATTTTAAGTTAAGTCAACTTAGCATTTAAGTTAAACTTACTTAAGTTTTCATTAAACATTACTTATTTTTTTAAGGCAACCAGTTTCCTCAAATTTTTTAAGTAAAGTCAACTTGTCTGGGCTTACAGTGTACGTGCACTCAAGTGTCATAAGAGATGTTCTTTGTTTCCTTCATCTGAATCTTCTTATTACCTAGGAAGTGAACAGGTTATAATAAATAAATAAATAAATACACACTATTTTAATCATTCCACCAACAGTCTTTCATTAGTGCAGGGAGGTGTAGACAAATACTGTTTGCACCACACATCCCTTTACTGAGGAAACAGACAACTGAAACATAAATAAATAACGTTACATGCAAATGGCACATAATGATGACTACTATAGTAAAACTATAAAAAATAAAGTTCTGGGATTTTATACCCATTACTATATTTCAATTACTATACTTCAGTTTCTCAAAGTCATAGACTATAATGTTACAAACATGACGATGAAATTATTTGTCACACTTTTATGATCGAATATAATTTTTTGCTCTTTGTCCAAGTGTACAAACAAGCAAGCAAGATCAAACTGTGATAAAAGCTAACAGAAGCTCATATGTAATGCTGATTATGATAAAAAAAAAAAAAACTGTGAAAGCATCTGTAGAATTTGAAGTAAAAGTTTTCAAAACAGAAAATCTTCCTTAGCTGAAAGAAGCTAAAGGTGCGTTCGACTTCATGCGGCGCTGCACAGACCGATCGCCGGCTGACTTGAAGTAATGCATGCCGGTTAGAAATTTTGTCCGACTTGAACCGGCGCCGACGCCACGTGACGTTCACGTGTGGCATCAAAGTAACGCGAGAGCGTTTCGAGTACAGCCGGCTTGCTCAGCCAGCGCAGCATTTCAGGAGCGACTGCGCCAGGCTGTGATGACGTCACAGCTTCTCATGATTGGCCACATTCACCACATGACGATGATCACGAGTCTTTCGTGCCTTAATCCATATAATTGCATAATAAATCAATTTGCATGCCATTTCGTGAATTTTTTCCTTTAAATTCTTTATGTTGGATTTGTGCATAAGTTTATTGTACTTTTTTCATACAGACCACTTATAGTATTCAGCTGCATATTTAAGTAATATTTTTAATGGAATAACTAAAATGTCACAGAGATTTTAATGTAATGTGGTCAACATTGAATGATGCTGAAATCTGTAGTTGCTGCTTCACTTGCATGTGTTGCATTGTGCTAGTGTGCATTGTCCAGTGAAAAATACAACATTTAGATCACTTTTATACACTGGTATAAATTATAATAAAGACAAATACATTGTGCATCTATGATTTTTCTCGGTAGCTTCACACACCTTGAGTATAGTCCCATGGTCTCTCATTTCGCATATATAAAGACCATGCATTACCAAGTGCAAGAAAAAACAAAATGAATAATATAACAATGAATGTGAAGGACAGCAAAGGAAGAACCTTTACGCTTAAGGTTTCCAAGGAAATTGCAGAAAGAATGAAAACTGGTAAGTAAATGGAAGAACTGGAATAAATACAAGTTAACAATGATTTGTGTGATTTTTATTAAATTTTTCAACAAAACAACAGCAGTGGTACAGGTATCTTAACATTCTAATGGCTATAAATTCTTAAATGCAAAGACAAAAATAAAAACAAATCACAAAACAAGTTTAGAAAGGCATAGTCAATGGAGACCTTCAAGAAAGTTCCAGAGAGAGGACTGTGTGATAGTTTTGAGCATTTCCCCAGATGTTCCTCTCTGATGTCATGGCAAAAGTTACAGCCGTTGACACAAAACAAGGTAAACACTTGTGATGAACAAACACATACTGGACACATAAGTGACAACTAAACCTCCACTGAGTCACCTGTACCCCTAAATCTCAGTTTTGTGAAACCATCAACCAGCCAGTGCCCTGTGCAACAGACACCTATTAGCCAGGACCTACCGACTACCACCCTAAAAACCGATGCAGTGGATGGTAATCCTTCAGGAGCCAGAAACCCATCCTCCGTCCAGATAGACCGCCCTGAATCACAAGGTATGGCACCTAAGACTGGAAAAAAGATGCATGTGTTTGCAGTGGTAAAAAACTTTTTTTCAGAAATCACACACAAAATGACGTTGCTACTTTTGGACCTTACAAAAACTTATCAGCAACTCTACTTCCGCAACAAAACTGCTTTTTATAAAAAGCTACAAACTACTTTTTCACAAAAAGGATACACCTTGTCAAGTGAAAAAATTAGAAAAAAGTTAACCAACATGTTAACTACTTACAAAAGAGTTAAGGATCGCCGCCGTGCAACTGGGGAGGGAAAGCAAACCTGGGAGTACTACACAGTAAGTCTAAGACTGCACTGTATAAGATCATTTTGCATCTTATTACAAAGTCACTTTCGTATCACATTGTGCTTTTTCTGCAGCAAATGGATGAGCTATTTGGGTCCTCTGGAATAGGAACTGCACCACCTGGAACTATCTGCTCTACTCCTCTATGTGTGGAAGATCCACTTTCTTAAAACAGGCCTCCATCAATCTCTCTTCCTCAAGCTCAGGCAGCAGGTGCTTCTGTAGACGAGCAGCCGGGGACCTCTGCCAGTACAAGCATGGCCAGGAGGCAGAGATCCTCACAATTTTTTGAGACATATGAAGCGCATGCAGAACGAAGAACAGCTGTGCTTGAGTCTCTTGTAAGGCTGGACCTGAAGAGATGGCGTCAACTAAAAGAGAGGCGCAGACGATCTTTTGAAAAAAAAGATGTTGACCAGTTTGGGAACTGTTGTGGAGGAGCTAAGGAAAATTGGAAGACAACAAGAGCAAATTATATAGTTACTAAAACCTTCTTGAAAACATGGCAAATAAAGCTTATTCTGTTTCAAGCAAATGTCTATGTACTTTTGATGTCATCTTTCCAATGTTATAAATTGCCTCTTATTTTCAGTTACAATTTCAAAATGCACTTTGAGGTGACACTTCAGAGCTTCTGCCTTGCATTTGTTGCACTTTCATACAATTTTACTAGTAAGTCTTACAGACTAAATTATATTAACTGTCTTAAAACATAATTTGATTATATATGAGCTTGATTTGTAAAACAGTATTTGTTCAGTAACTTTAAAATGAAATGATTTACACATGCACATATATTGTTTATAAACTTACCTTCGTTGTTCATCCTGCTGCATTTCTTCCAACAAAAAAAGGTATTTCTATAGCTTCCAGTTCATCTGCAATAAAGTAGGCAAACGCCACGTGATCTGCCATGTTTGAGGAGGCAACGAGATCCCCAACGTGTCCGACTTGACGGCTCCGTTTTCAGCTCCTCCCCGACTGCTTCCGGCTAATCTCGCCGATCGAACTGCACAGCGCAGCATGAGCTCGAACGCACCTTTCGTCTTTCTTGAATTGATTGGCAGTTAACTCCACCCACTGCAGTTTATAGAAAGGTGTGTGTGTGTGTGTGGGGGGGGGGGGGGGGGGGGGGGGTTTGGTTTATTTCACTGCAAACAGACGCCTGATTTCAGGTGTATTAAACGTTATTGGTCAGATGAGTTGTCAGTCACTTGATTGACAGTAAAACCACGTGTACAAAACAGGGGCGAAATGTGTGCATTGCTGTAAAATAAGTTTCCATATTCTAAACTCTACTATGAAATACTTAAAACAGTCGGAAAGACGATTAAGAGAGCAAACTTTTTGTTAAATATATCACAAAAAAAAACAATTCTTGAAAAATTACAATATTAAAAAAGAATGTATAAAGAATGAAAATAGAATAAAGAATAAAATTACAAGATTCAGGTGTAACAAATTTAATTATACAATTAATTATCCGTAGTTAAATATAAGATACAGTATACGTATTAGGAAAGCGAACTCTGAAGCCCGGCTTCTCCTCGGAAATGAGATTAGCTTACGGCATGAGTGCAATTCCGTGTTTCACCACTGAACATTTGGGGGCGCTGTTTAACTCTATGTAAAATAGTGAAAATGCGAGAGAAAAAAAGCTCTCAGTAACAGATTTTATTACCGAAACAAAACGGTTAAACTGTTAAGTTTTTTTTAATTTTTATTAAAATCAGAAGTACTGTTAAAAACAGACCTCTATGTGACAATGTCATTGCTCATTGTAACACTACCAACTTCTTATTGCCTAAGCCTGCTCATTGGCTCATCCATCACCATGGTTACGGTGGCGTCGGTACGCTATGTTGATTACGTTTAAATGTTAGAACAAGACGCAGAAAAATTTTGTTGTTAGTTAGGACGATAAGTATAAAGATTTTCAATTTGGAAGATTTTATTAGAGAAGTGAAATATTAAGATGATGAGAAAAGGGCACAGTTTTACTCAATTTGCTGTGAGCACGTGCAGCGGTCAGCCAATCACCATCGAAGCAAATACCGAGCGCGTGAGCCTCACTCAGCCTCCTTCAGTAACAGGTAGGGAGCGAGCGCGAGCTCTCATCAGGCTTGCTAAACTGCTAACTAGTAAAGTCATAAAGTCTCACTCTTTAACAGCAAAGACTAACTTGGAGGGGCCTTTTATTTTAAAATAATTAATTTGTTTTTTTTATTCTGGTTCTTTTTTTAATTGCAATTTACAATATTACCAAATAAAAATATATATTAAAGCCCATTAGCATTATATTTGTACAAGGTTTCTATGTGCTCAATTTTGACTCATAATGCAATGATTTTTATACTGTAGTTATTGTTCATGCAATCAGGTTGACTGTATTTGCTGTAATTATTGATGACATTCATTCTGAACATTTAACTGTAAATCCTAGATGATGAATGGGAAGCTACAGCACTGTGTCAGTGATAATTTTTCAAATAAAAACAATGGGTCAAAGGGATTGATATACTCTTAAACAATAGGTCCCACAATAAAAAAATGAGCTGATTTTACTGATTTTTAATGTCCCACAATGAACAAATGAGCTGATTTTTACAGATGATTTATCGACACCTCCTGAATCCGGACATCAGTATTAATTACCATTAATACAATTTAATTATTTAAGAACTAATTTTAAGAATTAAAAATTTGCAAGCATTTTTAGCATATGAACTAACAAACAGACCCGAATGCCAGCAAGTTGTGCGTACGTCCAGGAGACATTCAAACATCAAATTTTATCCATTTGTCTAAATTCTGAAGTGATGGCCATGGTGGTAACTGAAGAAGTAAATAAAAATGAATTCTTTGTATAATACTATTTAAAAATACAGTTTCATTAGCCTAAAACCACATCACAACCATAGAAGATAAGAGATCTGGTTACGTTGTGTTACCGGCAGCCTTACTTTAGTTCTTGTGGGAAGGCATGGAAGAAGACACACATAAATGAAAAAACAATGGGTTTTTTCACTTGATCTCAGAGATGGTCTTTGACTCGGCTGATGCAGACAGCTGTTATCTAATGACTTCTGACTGCAGTCGCTCAATAGTTTAGGACTAAGATTTCTACAGTTTTGTACCTGAGACTCCCTGTTGAGTCTGGGTCCTCTTAAGGCTTCTTCCTATTGTCATCTCTGGGAATTTTTCAAGTTCCCGTCGGCTTGCTCAGAGACAAACTAATAATTATTATTAATACATATTTCCTCACACTTTTCAAACCTATTTCCATAATTATGTGATTCTGTAAAGCTGCTTTGAGACAATGACTATTGTTACAAATGCTATATAAAAAAATACAAAAAACTAAAACTAAAAATAGTCTTTAAAATAAATAAGACTGTTGCACAATGCTGTATGCCTCCATTCTTTTTACCTAATCTAACTAGAAATGTTATTATAATTTTGATTGAACTTAGTGGGTTTTTTTTTTCCAGATGGCCTGAAAACATCAAAAGTCAAGGGTAAAAACAGTCGCATCAAGAGGCCCATGAATCCCTACATTATTTGGGCAAGGAAACAACGGTCTGTCTTGGCCAGGGCCAATCCAAATGCCAGCTGTGCTGAGGTCAGTGAGCAGCTTGGAATTGAATGGAGGAAGCTGAGTGAAGACCAGAAGATGCCCTACTACCTAGAGGCAGCGAGGCTTAAATAGGAACACAGCCAACAGTTTCCAGGTGAGGTACAAAGCAAAATATCAAGAGAAACAGGTCAACCATGACACATTTTCTTCTTGTTTTTTCTGCAACTTTTTACATTGTTCTTTCTTTCCTTAAATGTAGATTGGACGTACAAACCTCGTCCACAGAAGAGAAAGCAAGTTTGCCCGGACGAAGCAGCTCCCGAAACTTCAGCTATACAGAGCAATCTAATATTGCCTGGTAAAAATGCTATTGTTTGTATTCCTTTAGCATATAAAACCACCCTCAAAGTTGTGTATTTTCAAATGTTATCGCAAACAATTTCAGTGAAATTTCTTCATTCTTCTTTTTGTAGTCAGTATCAATGATTGTAACAACCATACTAGATACAGTAGTAAACTTTGCTTAAAGGTTATTATAATAATATCACATTGTTAATAATTAATAGTAAAAGATGCCCTTTTTTAATTTTAAGTTTTCTTTAAACAGGTCAAGTGACACATCCTCAAGAAATTATTCATGTGTGAAAAATAAATGAAGACCGAATAGTTTAAACAAACAAAATAAAAACAATAATAAGTAAGTAATTAGGCTGTCAGAAATCTTGCTTTTGTCTCTCTGTTCTCATTCAAAAGCAACGGCAAACAAATGTACTGTACCGTGTCCAGTGTTACAACAAGTTAATTTCTGTTGTGCAATATGTCATTCATTAATAAAATAAATATAAATTGCTGCAGTGCAAACAGAACAGAAAAATTATCAAGACATACAGATCAACCCTAAAACTTTGTGCTATTTTATGCTCCTTTTAAAATTGCTTCTTAAATGTTTCTTTCCTTCAATGTAGACAATGACTTGACTACACATCATCAGAAGAGGAAGGAAGTCGGCCTGGAAGTAGCTCCTCCAGCCAAATCCCAGGCCCTGCTGCAGAGATCTAGTAAGCTATAATAATAATAATAATAATAATAATAATAATAATAATTTATACCTTATTTGTTTTGGTTCACTAATTAGATCAGCCGAGGAGCAATTCACCAATGTTCATATTTAGTATAACATCACTGCCACATTTCTTTGTTTCTTTCATTTCACTTGTCTGTGAATATCACAATAATGCTTATGTACTGAATATCAGCCTTGCTGCATTACCTACAGTAGTATAACAACATTACAGCTGTGCTGCTTTTTCACTATAACAGCACTATTGCTCATCTGATTAGTTTTATTCACTCATTTACTTGAAAGATTTGGTTTATCCTGGTTGCTGTCCTTTGAGGCATATTTAATGAACAATTTTATTATTTTAAGATTTTAAATACTATGGTCTTTCTTAGTAAATGAATACGTTTTATCTCCAGGACATAATTAGTTTTTCTACACACCTAGCATGTGCTGTTTCATGATTCACTGATGAGCCTGTAGTTTATCTTAATAGCAGATACATTACAACCAAGCTTGTTCGGATATTGTGATGTTTGGTTTCAGGTTTATCCTTAAACAATTTAAGTACGGCTGTCTGTAAAATAGTGTCATTGTACAGTATACTAACATATATAAGATGTTTCCTCAACTCTGCTTTTCCTTTAAAGAATAATGAACATGCTTTATTATTTATTTTGTAGACGAAAATAGGTAACAGTCAAAAGTGAATTGCATCATGCTTTTAAATCAAATGCCAAGTTTATACCCTTTTTATTTATGAACACAAGCCTGCGCGTCACACAATATCAGACAGAGTCTTTTCACATAGGGAGTGAGTCAAAACAGCACACCTAATAACTTTGTAATTTTGCAGGTAGTTTGGAGAAAACATCCTCACCAAGAAGACCTGATCGAGAGCCAACCCCACCTCGTTTCCCTGACGATTTACTGTCCTGCATGCCTGAGCCGTTATTCACCCAGACCAGGTGAGGTGTAAGCTGCACTAGAACTGTTTCAGAAGTCAAATGGGTGCAAATGAAGTGTTACTCTGGTATGTTAAGTAATTGCAAGAATCTTGTTTAATTATTTTTTACAGCACCTTGGACTATCAGGAAACCTCTATTGGGATGGACCTGAATGATCACTCTTTCCCGGACTATGATGACTTTTCTGCCCTAGATCAGTATCTTTTTTATCAAGAGTCTGTGGCAGACAGCAAAGACACTAACAGCAGAGACACTAACAGCAGAGACACCCATCTCAGCACAGGCCTTAAATCTCCACCAGTCCTGGACACCAATGCCTTGGAAGAGTTGTTAAACTCTTTGCCTCATTCAGTTGATTATTAAAATAAAGACAGAATGTGTGATTTAAATTCCTGTACATATGTTATATATATTGTTGTAAATAGTTTTGTTTAATTTGTCATATTAACTTGTCGCAATTGTATGTCATTTAATATCATATTTTTTCACGTCATTTTATATTAAAATGCTTTTTACTATTCATGTTCATAGTTTGAAGAAGGGGAGTGTCCTGACATTAGGCTTCAATCCTACTCAGTAGTGATATTACTAAATATGAATACATTATTCAGTTAAAAGATGAATTGAAAGTAAATGTAATATGTATCTGTTCATACAACCATTTGAGATTCATGTTAAGAATCAAAAGACAGAGTAGTTGAATCATTGATGGCTCATAGATGATGAGAGCGACAAATGCCATTCTTAAATGATTCGATTCATTTGTTATTAAAAGGAAAAACATATTTTTAAATGACGTCATCCAGGAAAATCATACTGATGTTATAATGAAAATCCAGTCAAACCCATGTTGACCAGCAGCAGCATATCCTCCCATCTTCATATTACATTCTGATCGCTTGGGGACTATACCAGGAACACTGAAGGCAGGAATACACCTTGGATGGAATGTCAGCACCATGCACACTCATTCATAAACACCTAGGGTTATCATAGAAAGTCTTTATGTTTAAAGGTTTCCTTAAAGTTTCCACAATTGAATGAGTCTCCTAAGATGTGCACAAACTCCGGAGCTCGTAGAAAATGCTAAATAAGCTCAGAATGCACTCACTCAAATTTACAAGATGCAGAGAGCTTCTTAGTGGTGCCAGGCTGCAGTTATTTCTTTTGTTTCTGACTTCATGGTGGCTGATCTATAACAGAGGACTACAGGTCCAATAGCACAGTATTGGTTTAAGATGGACTAAGATGGGGCAGTACCTTTCAAAGGCACAGAATTGTACCTTAAGAGAAACAAATTTGTACCAATTCTGTTAGTACCATCAAGGACATTATTTGTACAATGGACAGCCAAAACCTACCGTTTCTTTTATTTAATAACTTACATTATTGTACCTTAATAAAAGGTACAAATCTTATCCTTAAAGGTAGCACCCCAATGACAAGCCATTTTGTCCCTTAATGATGTCTTATGTGTTACTTTAG
The DNA here is from genome assembly GCF_024256425.1 of Clarias gariepinus. NCBI lineage: Eukaryota > Metazoa > Chordata > Actinopteri > Siluriformes > Clariidae > Clarias > Clarias gariepinus. The sequence continues at coordinate 14,581,885 of NC_071118.1, read as the reverse complement.
GAACTATAAAGAAGTAATTCTCATATTAAATAAGACATTGAAAATGTATCAAATGCATGTGTTTAAACCCTACCTTAGATTACCGTAAAATATTTTGAAAAAATAAATCTTTAATTTCTTTCATTTCTATTAGCTGTAAAACCTTTCACACAATACAATCACACTAAAATTGTACAGTTTATCAAATACAATTTTCCATTTACAATATAGCTTTTCACAAAGTTTAAATTACAGTTTAAACTTTTAAATAGATTTTTACCCACTTTTTACAAAATACCACTGCATTTACCCAATACTTTCAGAGCAGAAATAAAATGAAAAGCATCAAAAACACTGTAACGAGATGTGCACGAACCCAGTGACTATATATATCCGAAAAACTCTTAAATAAATGCCTTAGCAAATCACACCTGTTTCTATTCCCAGCTAATAGTTATCATGGGCAGTGGATAGTAAATGCTACATGCACAATATACTTAATATTAAGGAGATTAATTGCTTTAAATAATTTAAAATGTGCGCAAATGGCTTACATCACTGGATAAAAAGCTCATTAAGGTAATTTAACAAATCCCTTAGGGGTCTGCAGGTGTTTTGAGGGCATGAAGAAGTCGTGACATTTGCGTATTTTTCAGCTATAATGGAACCTTGGATTGTGAATAATGCGGTTTGCGAGAGTTCCACAAGACGAGCAAATTTTTAAAATAAATTTTTACTTGAAAACAAGCCTTGGTTTACGAGTCTTGGTTTACGAGTCTTGGTTTACGAGTCTTGGTTTACGAGTACCGAGTATCTTCTAGAGTCACGTGATCACAACTGAGCCAATGTTTTTTCTTGCAGGCGCGCTGCGGAACTGTGTGTAATCGTCTTCCCTGCTCGGTCTTACTGCGTGTCTCTCACTGGTATAATTAACATCCGTGCACACGTGTACTGTTTACTATAACACTGTGACCACGTGTGTGCACGTAAAGCATCTTAAATTTTTTGTGTTTGTATGTGTGTGTGCATGAAAATGTTCGTTTAAAGCAAAAGCAAGTTTCATTGAAAAGGTTAAAGATACATTTTCTTTCTTTCTCAGCCTACACTGCATTTAGTGTGTGTGTGTGTGTGTGTGTGTGTGTGTGTGTGTGTGTAAGCGTCATTGGACAGCATGCCCCTTCCCTACTCCTCTTGCCTTCACATTAAGGTCTCACACACACACACACACACACACATACACACTCTCTAATGGAAAAACTGCTCTGCCGCGATTCTTTTCATAGGTAAAGTGCAGGTTCATTTTGTTTTATTTTTACTTTACAGCAGTGATTCCGTTAGTGTACGTGCACTCAAGTGTCATTAGAGATGTTCCTTGTTAATTTTCCTGATAAGGCAGTGTTTCCTTCATCTGAATTTTCTTATTAACTAGGAAGTGAACAGGTTATTAAAAATAAATAAATAAATAAATAAACACACACTATTTTAACCATTCCACCAACAGTCTTTCATTAGTGCAGGGAGGTGTAGACAAATACTGTTTGCACCACACATCCCTTTACTGAGGAAACAGACAACTGAAACATAAATAAATAACATTACATGCACATGCCACATAATGATACCTACTATAGTAAAACTATAACAAATAAAGTTATGGGATTTTATACCCATTGCTATATTTTAATTACTATACTTCAGTTTCTCAAAGTCATAGACTATAATGTTACAACCATGACGATGAAATTATTTGTCACACTTTTATGATCTAATATAATTTTTTGCTCTTTGTCCAAGTGTACAAACAAGCAAGCAAGATCGAACTGTGATAAAAGCTAACGGAAGCTTATATGTAATGCTGATTATGATAAAAGAAACAGTGAAAGCATCTGTAGAATTTGAAGTAAAAGTTTTAAAAACAGAAAATCCTCCTTAGCTGGAAGAAGCTAAGTCTTTCTTGAATTGATTGGCAGTTAACTCCACCCACTGCAGTTCATAGAAAGGTGGGGATTGGTTTATTTCACTGCAAACAGACGCCTGATTTCAGATCAATTAAATGTTATTGGTCAGATGAGTTGTCAGTCACTTGACGGTAAAACCACGTGTACAAAACAGGGGCGAAATGTGTGCATTTCTGTAAAATAAGTTTCCATATTCTAAACTCTACTATGAAATACTTAAAACAGTCGGAAAGACGATTAAGAGAGCAAACTTTTTGTTAAATATATCACAAAAAATAACCATTTTTTGAAAAATTACAATATTAAAAAAGAATGTATAAAGAATGAAAATAAAATAAAAAATAAAATTACAAGATTCAGGTGTAACAAATTTAATTATACAATTAATTATCCGTAGTTAAATATAAGATACAGTATACGTATTAGGAAAGCGAACTCTGAAGCCCGGCTTCTCCTCGGAAATGACATTAGCTTACGGCAGGAGTGCAATTCCGTGTTTCACCACAAAACATTTGGGGGCGCTGTTTCAAAAATGCAAAAAAAAAAAAAAAGAAGGTCTCAGTAACAGATTTTATTACCGAAACAAAACGGTTAGACTGTTAAGTATTTTTTTTTATTGAATTCAGAAGTACTGTTAATAACAGAACCTCTATGTGACAATGTCATTGCTCATTGTAACACTACCAACTTCTTATTGCCTAAGCCTGCTCATTGGCTCATCCATCACCATGGTTACGGTGGCGTCGGTACGCTATGTTGATTACGTTTAAATGTTAGAACAAGACGCAGAAAAAATTTGTTGTTAGTTAGGACGATAAGGATAAAGATCTTCAACTTGGAACTTAAAAAATTTTATTAGAGAAGTGAAATATTAAGATGATGAGAAAAGGGCACAGTTTTACTCAATTTGCTGTGAGCACGTGCAGCGGTCAGCCAATCACCATCGAAGCAAATACCGAGCGCGTGAGCCTCACTCAGCCTCCTTCAGTAACAGGTAGGGAGCGAGCGCGAGCTCTCATCAGGCTTGCTAAACTGCTAACTAGTAAAGTCATAAAGTCTCACTCTTTAACAGCAAAGACTAACTTGGAGGGGCCTTTTATTTTAAAATAATTAATATGTTTTATTATTCTGGTTATTTTTTTTAAATACAATTTACAGTATTACCAAATAAAAATATATAATAAAGCCCATTAGCATTATATTTGTACAAGGTTTCTATGTGCTCAATTTTGATTTATAATGCAGTGATTTTATAGGTATTGTTTATACTATTCTGTTGACTGTATTTGCTGTAATTATTGATGACATTTATTCTGAACAGTTAACTGTAAATCCTAGATGATGAATGGGAAGCTACAGCACTGTGTCAGTCATAATTTTTCAAATAAAAACAATGGGTCTAAGGGATGAATATACTCTTAAACAATGGGTCCCACAATAAATAAATGAGCTGATTTTACTGATTTTTAATGTCCCACAATTAACAAATGAGCTGATTTTACAGATGATTTATCTACACCTCCTGAATCCGGACATCAGTATTAATTACCATTAATACCATTTAATTATTTAAGAACAAATTTTAAGAATTCAAAATTTTTCATTAGCATTAAACCACACCACAACCATAAAGGATAAGAGATCTGGTTACGTTGTTTTACTGGCAGCCTTACTTTAGTTCTTGTGGGAAGGCATGGAAGAAGACGCACAGAAATGAAAACAATGAGTTTTTTCACTTGATCTCAGAGATGGTCTTTGACTCGGCTGATGCAGACAGCTGTTATCTAATGACTTGTGAGTCCAGTCGCTTAATAGTTTAGGACTGAGATTTCTACAGTTTTGTACCTGAGACTCCCTGTTGAGTCTGGGTCCTCTCAAGGCTTCTTCCTAATGTCATCTCAGGGAATTTTTCAAGTTCCCTTCGGCTTGCTCAGAGACAAACTAATAATTATTATTAATACATATTTCCTCACGCTTTTCAAACCTATTTCCATAATTATTACATACCTATTTCCAGACAATGACTATTGTTACAAATGCTATATAAAAAAAATACAAAAAACTAAAACTAAAAATAGTCTTTAAAATAAATAAGACTGTTGCACAATGCTGTATGCCTCCATTCTTTTTACCTAATCTAACTAGAAATGTTATTATAATTTTGATTGAATTTAGTGTTTTTTTTTCCAGATGGCCTGAAAACATCAAAAGTCAGGGGTAAAAACAGTCGCATCAAGAGGCCCATGAATCCCTACATTATTTGGGCAAGGAAACAACGGTCTGTCTTGGCCAGGGCCAATCCAAATGCCAGCTCTGCTGAGGTCAGTGAGCAGCTTGGAATTGAATGGAGGAAGCTGAGTGAAGACCAGAAGATGCCCTACTACCTAGAGGCAGCGAGGCTTAAATGGGAACACAGCCAACAGTTTCCAGGTGAGGTGCACAAGGTTTTCAGATAAAAAGCAAAATATCAAGAGAAACAGGTCAACCATGACACATTTTCTTCTTGTTTTTATGCAACTTGTTACGTTGTTCTTTCTTTCCTTAAATGTAGATTGGACGTACAAACCTCGTCCACAGAAGAGAAAGCAAGTTTGGCCGGACGAAGCAGCTCCAGAAACTTCAGCTATACAGAGCAATCTAATATTGCCTGGTAAAAATGCTATTGTTTGTATTCCTTTAGCATATAAAACCACCCTCAAAGTTGTGTATTTTCAAATGTTATCGCAAACAATTTCAGTGAAATTTCTTCATTCTTCTTTTTGAAGTCAGTATTAATGATTGTAACAACTGTACCAGATACGGTAGACATCAAAACAAATGCACTGTACCGTGTCCAGTGTTACAACAAGTTAATTTCTGTTGTGCAATATGTCATTCATTAATAAAATAAATATAAATTGCTGCAGTGCAAACAGAATAGAAAAATTATCAAGACATACAGATCAGCCCTAAAACTTTGTGCTATTTTATATACTTTGTGCCTTTTTAAATTGCTTCTTAAATGTTTCTTTCCTTCGTTGTAGACAATAACTTGACTACACATCATCAGAAGAGGAAGCAAGTCGGCCTGGAAGTGACTCCTCCAGAAACTTCCTCTGATGCCTCACCAGCCAAATCCCAGTCCCTGCTGCAGAGATCTAGTAAGCTATAATAATAATAATAATAATAATAATAATAATTTATACCCTATTTGTTTTGGTTCACTAATTATATCAGCCTTGCTGCATTACCTACAGTAGTATAACAACATTACAGCTGTGCTGCTTTTTCACTATAACAGCACTATTACTCATCTAATTAGTTTTATTCATTCATTTACTTGAAAGATTTGGTTTTTCCTGGTTGCTGTCCTTTGAGGCATATTTAATGAAGAATTTTATTGTATTAAGATTTTAAATACTATGGTCTTTCTTAGTAAATAAATAAGTTTAATTTCCAGAACATAATTAGTTTTTCTACAAACCTAGCATGTGCTGATGCATGATCCACTCATGAGCCTGTAGTTTATCTTAATAGCAGATACATTACAACCAAGCTTGTTCGGATATTGTGATGTTTGGTTTCAGGTTTATCCTTAAACAATTTAAGTACAGCTGTCTGTAAAATAGTGTCATTGTACAGTATACTAACATATATAAGATGTTTCCTCAACTCTGCTTTTCCTTTAAAGAATAATGAACATGCTTTATTATTTATTTTGTAGACTAAAATAGGTAACAGTCAAAAGTGAATTGCATCATGCTTTTAAATCAAATGCCAAGTTTATACCCTTTTTATCCATAAACACAAGCCTGCCTGTCACACAATATCAGACAGTCTTTTCATATAGGGAGTGAGTCAAAACAGCTTACCTAATAACTTTGTAATTTTGCAGGTAGTTTGGAGAAAACATCCTCACCGAGAAGACCTGATCGAGAGCCAACCCCACCTCATTTCCCTGACGATTTACTGTCCTGCATGCCTGAGCCGTTATTCACCCAGACCAGGTGAGGTGTAAGCTGCACTAGAACTGTTTCAGAAGTCAAATGTGTGCAAATGAAGTGTTACTCTGGTATGTTAAGTAATTGCAAGAATCCTGTTTAATTATTTTTTACAGCACCTTGGACTATCAGGAAACCTCCATTGGGATGGACCTGAATGATCACTCTTTCCCGGACTATGATGACTTTTCTGCCCTAGATCAGTATCTTTTTGATCAAGAGTCTGTGGCAGACAGCAAAGACACTAACAGCAGAGACACTAACAGCAGAGACACCCATCTCAGCGCAGGCCTTAAATCTCCACCAGTCCTGGACACCAATGCCTTGGAAGAGTTGTTAAACTCTCTGCCTCATTCAGTTGATTATTAAAATAAAAACAGAATGTGTGATTTAAATTCCTGTACATATGTTATATATATTGTTGTAAATAGTTTTGTTTAATTTGTCATATTAACTTGTCGCAATTGTATGTCATTTAATATCATATTAAAATGCTTTTTACTATGCATGTTCATAGTTTGAAGAAGGGGAGTGTCCTGACATTAGGCTTCAATCCTACTCAGTAGTGATATAACTAAATATGGATACATTATTCAGTTTAAAAATGAATTGAAAGAAAATGTTATATGTATCTGTTCATACAACTATTTGAAATTCATGTTAAGAATCAAAAGACAAAGTAGTTGAATCGTTGAAGATGGCTCATAGATGATGAAAGCGACAAATGCCATTCTTAAATAATTCGACTCATTTGTTATTAAAAGGAAAAATATATTTTTAAATGATGTCATCCAGGAAAATCATACTGATGTTATAATGAAAATCCAGTCAAACCCATGTTGACCAGCAGCAGCATATCCTCCCACCTTCATATTACATTCTGATCGCTTGGGGTTGTTCTGGGGACTATACCAGGAACACTGAAGGCAGGAATACACCTTGGATGGAATGTCAGCACCATGCACACTCATTCATAAACACCTAGGGTTATCATAAAAAGTCTTTATGTTTAAAGGTTTCCTTAAAGTTTCCACAATTGAATCAGTCTCCTAAGATGTGCACAAACTCCGGAGCTCTCGTAGAAAATGCTAAATAAGCTCAGATTGCACTCACTCAAATTCACAAGATGCAGAGAACTTCTTAGTGGTGCCAGGCTGCAGTTATTTCTTTTGTGTCTGACTTCATGGTGGCTGATCTATAACAGAGGACTACAGGTCCAATAGCACAGTATTGGTTTAAGATGGACTAAGATGGGGCAGTACCTTTCTAAGGCACAGAATTGTACCTTAATATAGAGAAACTAATTTGTACCAATTCTGTTAGTACCATCAAGGACATTATTTGTACAATGGACAACCAAAAACTACCATTTGTTTTATTTAATAACTTACATTATTGTACCTTAATCAATGGTACAAATCTTATTCTTGAAGGTAGCACCCCAATGACAATCCGTTTTGTACCTTAATGATGTCTTATGTGTTACTTTGGGAACTATAAATAAGTAATTCTCATATTGAGTAAGACATTCAATTAATTTATTATCAGTGACATTGAAAATGTATCAAATACATGTGTTTAAACCCTACCTTAGATTACCGTAAAATATTCTAAAAAAATAAAGTCTTTAATTTCTTTCAGTTTTATTAGCTGTAAAACCTTTCACACTAAAATTGTACAGTTTATCAAATACAATTTTCCATTTACAATATAGCTTTTCACGAAATTTAAATTACAGTTTAAACTTTTAAAGTTTAATTTTTACCCACTTTTTTACAAAATACCACTGCAGAAAAATTACAATATTAAAAAAGAATGTATAAAGAATGAAAATAAAATAAAAAATAAAATTACAAGATTCAGGTGTAACAAATTTAATTATACAATTAATTATCCGTAGTTAAATATAAGATACAGTATACGTATTAGGAAAGCGAACTCTGAAGCCCGGCTTCTCCTCGGAAATGACATTAGCTTACGGCAGGAGTGCAATTCCGTGTTTTACCACAAAACATTTGGGGTCGCTGTTTCAAAAATGCAAAAAAAAAAAAAAAAAAAGAAGGTCTCAGTAACAGATTTTATTACCGGAACAAAACGGTTAGACTGTTAAGTATTTGTTTTTTAATTGAATTCAGAAGTACTGTTAATAACAGACCTCTATGTGACAATGTCATTGCTCATTGCAACACTACCAACTTCTTATTGCCTAAGCCTGCTCATTGGCTCATCCATCACCATGGTTACGGTGGCGTCGGTACGCTATGTTGATTACGTTTAAATGTTAGAACAAGACGCAGAAAAATTTTGTTGTTAGTTAGGACGATAAGTATAAAGATTTTCAATTTGGAAGATTTTATTAGAGAAGTGAAATATTAAGATGATGAGAAAAGGGCACAGTTTTACTCAATTTGCTGTGAGCACGTGCAGCGGTCAGCCAATCACCATCGAAGCAAATACCGAGCGCGTGAGCCTCACTCAGCCTCCTTCAGTAACAGGTAGGGAGCGAGCGCGAGCTCTCATCAGGCTTGCTAAACTGCTAACTAGTAAAGTCATAAAGTCTCACTCTTTAACAGCAAAGACTAACTTGGAGGGGCCTTTTATTTTAAAATAATTAATTTGTTTTATTATTCTGGTTCTTTTTTTAATTGCAATTTACAATATTACCAAATAAAAATATATATTAAAGCCCATTAGCATTATATTTGTACAAGGTTTCTATGTGCTCAATTTTGACTCATAATGCAATGATTTTTATACTGTAGTTATTGTTCATGCAATCAGGTTGACTGTATTTGCTGTAATTATTGATGACATTCATTCTGAACATTTAACTGTAAATCCTAGATGATGAATGGGAAGCTACAGCACTGTGTCAGTGATAATTTTTCAAATAAAAACAATGGGTCAAAGGGATTGATATACTCTTAAACAATAGGTCCCACAATAAAAAAATGAGCTGATTTTACTGATTTTTAATGTCCCACAATGAACAAATGAGCTGATTTTTACAGATGATTTATCGACACCTCCTGAATCCGGACATCAGTATTAATTACCATTAATACAATTTAATTATTTAAGAACTAATTTTAAGAATTAAAAATTTGCAAGCATTTTTAGCATATGAACTAACAAACAGACCCGAATGCCAGCAAGTTGTGCGTACGTCCAGGAGACATTCAAACATCAAATTTTATCCATTTGTCTAAATTCTGAGGTGATGGCCATGATGGTAACTGAAGAAGTAAATAAAAATGAATCCTTTGTATAATACTATTTAAAAATACAGTTTCATTAGCCTAAAACCACACCACAACCATAGAAGATAAGAGATCCGGTTACGTTGTGTTACTGGCAGCCTTACTTTAGTTCTTGTGGGAAGGCATGGAAGAAGACGCACATAAATGAAAAAACAATGAGTTTTTTCACTTGATCTCAGAGATGGTCTTTGACTCGGCTGATGCAGACAGCTGTTATCTAATGACTTCTGACTGCAGTCGCTCAATAGTTTAGGACTAAGATTTTTACAGTTTTGTACCTGAGACTCCCTGTTGAGTCTGGGTCCTCTCAAGGCTTCTTCCTATTGTCATCTCTGGGAATTTTTCAAGTTCCCGTCGGCTTGCTCAGAGACAAACTAATAATTATTATTAATACATATTTCCTCACACTTTTCAAACCTATTTCCATAATTATGTGATTCTGTAAAGCTGCTTTGAGACAATGACTATTGTTACAAATGCTATATAAAAACAAAACCAAAACTAAAAATAGTCTTTAAAATAAATGTTGCACAATGCTGTATGCTTCCATTTTTTTTACCTAATCTAACTAGAAATGTTATTATAATTTTGATTGAACTTAGTGTTTTTTTTTTTAGATGGCCTGAAAACATCAAAAATCAAGGGTAAAAACAGCCGCATCAAGAGGCCCATGAATCCCTACATTATTTGGGCAAAAAAACACCGGTCTGTCTTGGCCAGGGCCAATCCAAATGCCAGCTGTGCTGAGGTCAGTGAGCAGCTTGGAATTGAATGGAGGAAGCTGAGTGAAGACCAGAAGATGCCCTACTACCTAGAAGCAGCGAGGCTTAAATGGGAACACAGCCAACAGTTTCCAGGTGAGGTACACAAGGTTTTCAAATAAAAAGCAAAATATCAAGAGAAACAGGTCAACCATGACACATTTTCTTCTTGTTTTTATGTAACTTGTTACATTGTTCTTTCTTTCCTTAAATGTAGATTGGACGTACAACCCTCGTCCACAGAAGAGAAAGCAAGTTTGCCCGGACAAAGCAGCTCCCAAAACTTCACCTATACAGAGCAATCTAATATTGCCTGGTAAAAATGCTATTGTTTGTATTCCTTTAGCACATAAAACCACTCTCAAAGTTGTGTATTTTCAAATGTTATCGCAAACAATTTCAGTGAAATTTCTTCATTCTTCTTTTTGAAGTCAGTATCAATGATTGTAACAACCATACTAGATACAGTAGTAAACTCTGCTTAAAGGTTATTATAATAATATCATATTGTTAATAATTAATAGTAAAAGATGCCCTTTTTTAATCTTAAATTTTCTTTAAACAGTTCAAGCGACACATCCTCAAGAAATTATTCATGTGTGAAAAATAAATGAAAACCGAATAGTTTAAACAAACAAAATAAAAACAATAATAAGTAAGTAATTAGGCGGTCAGAAATCTTGCTTTTGTCTCTCTGTTCTCATTCAAAAGCAACGGCAAACAAATGTACTGTACCGTGTCCAGTGTTACAACAAGTTAATTTCTGTTGTGCAATATGTCATTCATTAATAAAATAAATATAAATTGCTGCAGTGCAAACAGAACAGAAAAATGATCAAGACATACAGATCAGCCCTAAAATTAGAGATCGACCGATATGGGGTTTTTTTATAACCGATGCCGATGCCGATGTTTAGAGGTCAGGGTCAGCCGATGGCCGATATGTGCTGCCGATTTTTTTGGCCGATTTTTAGGGCCGATATCTTGAAGTTTTCCCTTTCATTTGCATGCTAAAAGGTCACACTAATAACGAGTGGATGCACAACATTTCTAAACTTAACATAATTTATTGAACACTGACTTATAAATAAAACAGGTAATATAAAAAAAAACTGTGAATCATTTACATAAATGTTTTAGAGCATTTATCTAGCAGAATTTTTCAAGTTTGTTGGAACATGCGATATGATAAACAAGTGGTATGACTCAACTTGCTTGTTATCAAGGAAAATGCACTTACATTACTAATAATGCTGAAATTTTAATTTCTCAACTGAGATATAGTGTACAGTGCAATCTAGCAACTAGAAATGAACAATGTTTTCTAATTAAAACAAAATTGTACGAATTTAAATAACAGTAACATCTTTACATTATTGAATTAAATTACATTAAATTAACTTTTAAATCAAATTAGAAAGTCAAAAGTACAGATAAATAAAACAAATACCTATTTAAAAAATATATATTTTTACATTTTGTCCTAAAACAGGGACATTTAAGGAGGATGTAACATACTTTATTGGTATTCTTATCAAATCACTCACCATTTTTAATCTAATGATGAAAAAGAGATTAAAGGAAAGAAAAGTGTTCTTTAAACATATTGAGTCATGCTAATAATCATGAAAATAATTTAAATGAGACATTTCTAGTGTTCTTTGTGACAGATTTCTACACTGTATTTCCATTTATTCTTAAATAAATCTGTTAATAGCTGTCCTCTCTAACGTACAGTTAAGTAGCTTTAAATATGAAAAGATTAAATTAATTTAACTTACCGATGGCCAAATAAAGTCTATGCCCGAAGCACTGTAACCTAGTTCAGTGATTAACCCCCCCGCTTTGGCGATGTTCGTGCCGTTGTCTGTTGTGACAGCGACCAAACCATCCTTACAGAGGTCCCATGCAGTCAGGGCCTCTCTCAAACCCGCGGCTACAGTATGTTCTCTCCGGTGTGATCGCCAGGGAAATACGATGTTTGCAGGCAACGGCTTTTCAGTTTAAACTCATTGTGCGCGGTTAGGCTAATATATGTCTCGGTCGTCCTGCTTGACCAAAGGTCCGTAAGAGTTAAAAAGAATTTCACTACAATTATTTCAAGTTCAACGTCGCTACGTCACTTACTGAGACTTACAAACACATCTGTAATAATGTGTTGTTTAGTTTTGCACACACTGGGTTGTGCTTTGTTTGGTCTTTTTACTACTCTTGGCTTTTACCGCCATGCATTTATCATACTTTTCTGTGTTGCTTCAGGTGCTGATATAAATTTGTTGTGTTGCCACCTGATGTAGCGACTTTAGTTTTGCCAATTTTGCGCAGTACCTCTTTCTGCTTAGTGTCCGATATCCTGAAACCAAAATATCGCCAAATAACAGAGCTTGCATTTTTTCTGGGCACAAGTTCAGCGTCGGTCTCTTTTGTATCAATTTTCTTCCGTCTCCACACTGCGCTGCGGAAAGTCACGTGACCACCAGCATGCGCGCTACACAAGACTGACTGGTTATTTTTTATTTTTGACATAAGAAATGGCCATGCAGCTCTTAGAATGAATGTCTTGTTACGTCCGCGAACGCATTTGTTTATTTAATATAATCGCAACATTTGCTGTAATGTAATCGCATAGGCTGACATCGCGATTGCGATATGATTAATCGTGCAGCACTACTAGCAACCAGCAACATTTGTGTTCGGTATAAATGACACAGAACATCTGAAGTGCATTCTAGTGCATTGAAGTTTTGGCTTGGGGTCCTTCACACGCGGCAGCAGCACATTCCACCGCATTAATAACATGGGACTGCCCGCGGATGTGCCTGACTTAAAATCGGCGCTACTAAACAAGGATATCGGCCGATGCCGATATATTAAAAAATGACAAATATCGGCGCGATATATCGGCCGACCGATATATCGGCCGACCGATATATCGGTCGACCTCTACCAAAAATTTTGTGCTATTTTATGCTTCTTTTAAAATTGCTTCTTAAATGTTTCTTTCCTTCAATGTAGACAATGACTTGACTACACATCATCAGAAGAGGAAGGAAGTCGGCCTGGAAGTGGCTCCTCCAGAAACTTCCTCTGATGCCTCACCAGCCAAATCCCAGGCCCTGCTGCAGAGATCTAGTAAGCTATAATAATAATAATCATAATAATAATAATAATAATAATAATAATTTATACCTTATTTGTTTTGGTTCACTAATTAGATTAGCCGAGGAGCAATTCACCAATGTTCATATTTAGTATAACATCACTGCCACATTTCTTTGTTTCTTTCATTTCACTTGTCTGTGAATATCACAATAATGCTTATGTACTGAATATCAGCCTTGCTGCATTACCTACAGTAGTATAACAACATTACAGCTGTGCTGCTTTTTCACTATAACAGCACTATTGCTCATCTGATTAGTTTTATTCACTCATTCACTCACTTACATAGATTTGGTTTATCCTGGTTGCTGTCCATTGAGGCATATTTAATGAACAATTTTATTATATTAAGATTTTAAATACTATGGTCTTTCTTAGTAAATGAATACGTTTCATCTCCAGAACATAATTAGTTTTTCTACAAACCTAGCATGTGCTGATGCATGATCCACTGATGAGCCAGTAGTTTATTTTAATAGCAGATACATTACAACCAAGCTTGTTTGGATATTGTGATGTTTGGTTTCAGGTTTATCCTTAAACAATTTAAGTACAGCTGTCTGTAAAATAGTGTCATTGTACAGTATACTAACATATATAAGATGTTTCCTCAACTCTGCTTTTCCTTTAAAGAATAATGAACATGCTTTATTATTTATTTTGTAGACTAAAATAGGTAACAGTCGAAAGTGAATTGCATCATGCTTTTAAATCAAATGCCAAGTTTATATCCTTTTTATTCATGAACACAAGCCTGCCTGTCACACAATATCAGACAGAGTCTTTTCACATAGGGAGTGAGTCAAAACAGCACACCTAATAACTTTGTAATTTTGCAGGTAGTTTGGAGAAAACATCCTCACCGAGAAGACCTGATCGAGAGCCAACCCCACCTCATTTCCCTGACGATTTACTGTCCTGCATGCCTGAGCCGTTATTCACCCAGACCAGGTGAGGTGTAAGCTGCACTAGAACTGTTTCAGAAGTCAAATGGGTGCAAATGAAGTGTTACTCTGGTATGTTAAGTAACTGCAAAAATCCTGTTTAATAATTTTTTACAGCACCTTGGACTATCAGGAAACCTCCATTGGGATGGACCTGAATGATCACTCTTTTCTGGACTACGATGACTTTTCTGCCCTAGATCAGTATCTTTTTGATCAAGAGTCTGTGGCAGACAGCAAAGACACTAACAGCAGAGACACCCATCTTAGCGCAGGCCTTAAATCTCCACCAGTCCTGGACACCAATGCCTTGGAAGAGTTGTTAAACTCTCTGCCTCATTCAGTTGATTATTAAAATAAAGACAGAATGTGTGATTTAAATTCCTGTACATATGTTATATATATTGTTGTAAATAGTTTTGTTTAATTTGTCATATTAACTTGTCGCAATTGTATGTCATTTAATATCATATTAAAATGCTTTTTACTATTCATGTTTATAGTTTGAAGAAGGGGAGTGTCCTGACATTAGGCTTCAATCCTACTCAGTAGTGATAACTATATATGAATACATTATTCAGTTAAAAAATTAATTAATTAATTAATTAAGGTTTCCTTAAAGTTTCCATAATTGAATCAGTCTTCTAATATGTGCACAAACTCAGGAGGAATAATTCTCGTTGAATATGCTAAATCAGCCAGATTGCACTCGCTCAAATTCACAAGATGCAGAGAGCTTCTCAGTGGTGCCACTGATGGTGGCTGATCTATAATTATAACAGGGGACTACAGGTCCAATAGCACAGTATTGGTTTAAGATGGACTAAAAAGTACAGTTTTGTACTAATGAAGGTACAAACCATTGTCAGTGGGGCGGGCAGTACCTTTCAAAGGCACAGAACGGTACCTTAATACAGAGAAACAAATTTGTACCAATTCTGTTAGTCCCATCAAGGACATTATTTGTACCATTAATTGTAAACACTTAATGATGTCTAGTATGTTTCCTTGGGAACTATGAAGAAGTTATTTTCATATTGAATAAGACATTCAATCAATTTATTATCAGTGACTATGAAAAAGTATCAAATGCATGTGTTTAAACTCTGCCTTAGATTACCACTAAAATTGTGTGATTTATGAAGTTTATGAAATAAAATTTTTCATCTACAATATAGCTTTCCGCAAACTTTACAATACAGTTTAAACTTTTAAATAGATTTTTACCCACTTTTCACAAAATACCACTGCATTTACCCAGAACTTTCAAAGCAGAAATAAAATGAAAAGCATTAAAAACACTGTAACGAGATGTGCACAAACCCGGTGACTATATATATCCGAAAAACTCTTAAATGAATGCTTCAGCAAATCACACCTGTTTCCATTTCCAGCTAATAGTTATCATAAATGATAAACGTTTTTTGGTGCGAAATGTGTGAATCTACCCCAGGACAACAGCAAAAGACGCTGGCTGAAACTGGTAAGACAGTGTCAATATTCACAGGGAAACGAGTCCTACAGTATACCTTACATTGCTTCAAAAACACCATAAAAAAGCCAGACTACAGTTTGCAACTGCACATGGGGACAAAGAAATTAATTTTCTGGAGACATGTCCTGTGGTCTGTTGGAACAAAAATGTAACTGTTCATAATGATAAACTGTATATTTGGAGGAAAAAGTGTGAAACTGAAGCCTCAGAACCCCATCCTATCTGTAAAGTATGGGGGTGGTAGTATAATGTTCTGGGACTACTTTGATGCAGAAGGAACTGTTGCACTTCACAAAATAGATGGAATCATGAGAAAGGAAAATTATGTGGATATATTGAAGCAACATCAGCCATAAAAGCTTGGGTGCAAATTATTTACAAAGTGGCTTAAGGACAAAAAAGGGAAGGTGTTGGATTGGCCATCACAAAGCCCTGATCTCAATCCCATAGTACCAAATACTAAAGGAGTGCATGTAAATTTTTTACTGATGAAAGTTATTTAAAAAAAATACATAAAATTCTCCCTTCTGACATTTAACAAATGAAAAAGTTAGTTAACTGAGAGGCAAAATAACTCAGACGTCCAGGACTAAGCGGAGAGGGACACAGATTATCTAATACACAAAAGGCACATCTATGGCATAAATATGGCTGTACAAAAACACACATTCAGGGTAAAACAGTTCAAACGGGAACAGTGCATGATAAGAAAAAGGGTGTAAGGTTTGTAAAAGCCCACTCATACACTTATACACAGAAAGAAAAATACTTATTGTGCGTCCATGCAAAATCTTTAAGTTGTGAGTTTCCCATGCTGTCAGGAATCGCAAAGTGTCATCATCAGTCTGTGTTTTCCATAAAACAGTGATGGGCTGTCTACTTGCCTACTTGTTTGCATTTGCTTTCTATCAAACAGGTGGCTGATCATTTTCACTGTTTTAACTGTTTAGAAAAAAAAATAGAGAAAATAACATGAGCATAACATGATAAAATATCTAATGTCAATAACTAATTACCATGCATGAAGACAACACAATCTTTTGTGATGTCATACAATAACTTATACTTTTTGAAAAAAAATCTGAATATCACAAAATACTGTAAGCCACATAAGGCAGCATTTTAGCCACCTGGAGATAAAGTGTTTGTGCTAAATATAGTTATAAATAGCAATTTCATAAGCTAACCAAAAACTAAAACAAATAGCTACTGTAAGCTAAAGCTACCCAAAACTGTGTGAAATACATTAGAACAATTACACCATAGCTGATGTGCATGAACATCTGTAATCTACATAAGGCATTATATCTTAGTCACCATGGGCTAACATGGTTGTGCTAAGCTACATAAGGCAGTATGTTAGCATGATATAAAGCAGTATGTACATGCTACCCTAAACTGTGTAAGTGACATTGAAAGACAATGTTTCATATAAACTGGCCAAAGATACCCAAAATAATCATAATATCAGTTTTATATTATCAGAATAAGGATTATATGAGACTTAATAACTTAGCCATGGTAAGAGCTTGCTGGATTCTCAGTGTTGTTCTGAAGAAAAGCTAAACTCCTCCCACTGTCTAGAACATTCTGTACCCTTTATGTTAAAATAATGATCTACCTTCAATTCAGTTGTGTATCATTTTATGTTCCATTAAGGGTACATTTATTAAAAACTGTTTTTCAAGAAACATTATTTGTACCACTGTGTACCTTTTTGGAGAGTGTAGTAATTTACTGCTTTTGTTCTAATTTTCTAAATAAAATAAAATAAAAAGATTTTAAAAAGTAGGAATTAATATTTCTTTAAAAAAGAAAAGAAAAAGCCCGAGGCTGCATTTATTCCCGGTCACAGGCAAACCACTTTAAGAAAAATAAAACACCTACAATGTTTACAGAATTGTATATAATTAATGAAAATGAACACTGCACTGGATTGCACACTTTTGTCCCTGCTTCTGTAGAAGTATCTGATTAAAATACATATTCTGGCTTATGAAAAGACAAGGCTGCCATACCAGTCATGCCTGCACCTATTAACAGACTTGTTTTGCCCTGCATCAAATCCAAAATATGCTAGGATTTTCCTGATTATTCTTAATGTTCTTTTTTAACTCAGTCTCATCGCATTGGCTCTGACGCTCTCAAAGAGTTAGGGGTGCTTGATAGTTCAGTGTAGGGTAGGAATTTCTGTCCTTAAAATGAGCCAACGTTGGGCCAGAGTTGCCCCTTTATTTTCCAATTTCCAACCTTGCCATTACCTACTGAACCAACGATGAGCCAAAATTGGGCCAATGGACAAAATGACATTGGGCCAACCACTGATGCCAACGTTGGCCCAATGTACTGCGTAGCGTTGACCCTTCAGCAGTGTGCTATCTGGGGAATGGCTGCCAGAAGTGACAGTAGATCAAAGAATGCTGAAGGAGCTGTGGGTGATGAGGTAGCTGAAGACGATGATAGAGCTGAGGATGTACCACCAAACAAAGCTCAGGAACAGGAAAAGATCAGAAATGTCTGGAGTGGAAGGTCAATGTTAGGGAAACAGATCCAATAGATTTCTTTATCCATCTACTTCCTGAAGATCTGATGGATGAAATTGTGCATCATACCAACCTGTATGCATTCCAAAATGGAAAAGAAAGTCTGGCCCAGACAACAGATTAGAATAAATATTTTCTGGGAATAAATATGGTCACTGATCATGGATACTGGTCATCACAGTCAGGTCTTTGTCTTGACTTGATAGCAAATGCCAATGCCCGTGAACAGATTTTAAGAGATTTTAAGGTACATGCATATGTAGTTTAATAACTATCTGAAAGAGCCAATAAATGCTAACAAGCTGTTCAAAATCAGACCAGTGTTATATGCACTTGAGCAAACCTTCTGTTTAGCATGAGAATTTCAACTTATTGATGAACAGATCATTCTCTTCGCGATCTGTCTCTCAAGCAGTGCATTCCCAAAAAACACAAACCCTGGGGTGTGAAAGTATGGGTAGGAGCAGGGACCTCTGGATACATATAAGATTTGAAGTTATCAGGGCTTACTGGGGCGTGTTCAGGTTAGTAAATTGGGAATGGCTGCAGACTTCTTTGCAATACCATACAGCAAAAAGGAGTTTTTCGTCAATTTCTTTTGCACTATTCAACTCATTCAGGCATTGTTTAGACAGTTTATCTACAGTACAGTATGCCATTGAAACACGCAGAATCAACAGACTCCAGGGAGCACAATTAAAATAGAATGAAAAAAAAAAACACAAAACAGATGAAAGAGAAGCTTGCTTTGCCATCAGCAATGCTGACATCACTGTCACATGCTGGTTTGATAGGTCAGTATACACATGGCCTCCTCTTGTGCTGGACAGTCTCCTTTAGATTTAGCCCAGAAAGTATAATTTTTTTGCTATTGGTTTGTTAAATATATATTTCTTTGTTTCAAAAGTTAAACCTAAAAGACCTCTGAACGGACCAGGAAGAAACATCAACACCCAGATTCTATCGGGTAGAATCTGAGATGGGAAAACTGAGAAGGAACACAGGTCATCTTATGGTCCTTCCAGAACCAACTCAGCAAGTTATTAATGGAACAGTGACAAGGTTGGTAGAGGGCAGTTCAATTCAATTCAATTTTATTTGTATAGCGCTTGTAATAATTGCCATTGTCGCAAAGCAGCTTTACACAATCAAAATAATTATTTAAGTCTGTATGGAATGTATGTGTGCATGAATCAAGATGAGCAGATTGTCCCTGGTGAGTAAGCTGCAGGCGACAGTGGCAAGGAAAAACTCCCTGAGATGGTAATAGGAAGAAACCTTGAGAGGAATCAGACTCAACAGGGAATTCATCCTCATTTGGGTGAAACAGAAAGCAGGAATTGATCTGCATTTATTCAGTGTGTTAGGTGGCAGGCAGTTCAGCTATAACAGTTGATGTTAATTGATGTAAATATGGAGTCCAGGTAGTTATTGGAGACAGTTGCAATCTTGAACTATCGAGCAACCGCAGACAAGACAAGTCCTCAGAGAAACAGCTGTCAACACCAGTCGAGGCCAGAACCGTCTTTATGGTAAAGTGAAACCATCCCTGGCACCAGACGCATTCCAAAGAGACACACAGGGCATCCATGCGACGAGATCTCCAAGCAGAAGCGGGGCACCAGGGGGGGTCACAGTCCAGTGGGCAGAGGGAGTCTGGATCACTGGCAGCTCAGGAACGACATGTGTACAGTAGCTCGACAGAGAGAGGGAAGAGAGAGAGGGGAGATACCGAAGAGAGAGAGGGGGAGAGAGAACAGAAGAGGGGATAGCAGAAGTTAGGTATGGTCGCAGTCACATAATGCGAATGTATATTTAGTGTAGAGTGCAGGCAGAGACTCCAGCAGGACTAACTATAACAGCATAACTAAAAGGGGAGAGCCAGAAGGAAACACAGACATGAGAGAGATGTAAAGCAAACAATCACCTTACCGTCAACAAACCTGAGTGATCAATGAAAGAGGGGAAGACAGCATCTAAACATACCAGTTCACCATAATACTCTACGTCCATTAGTCCCCTAGATCTGCCCCTTTACTCAAGACAAATCTATTTATAAAAATGCTTGATTAAATAAATAGGTTTTTAGCCTGGACTTAAAGACTGAGATTGTGTCTGAGTCCCGAACATTATTTGGAAGACTATTCCATAATTTTGGGGCTTTGTAAGAAAAAGCTCTGCCTCCAGCTGTAGTTTTCATAATATGTGGTACTGACAAGCAGCCTGCATCCTTTGAACGAAGTAGGCGTGGCGGATCGTAAGACACTAGCAGTTCGCTCAGATACTGTGGCGCGAGACCATTTAATGCTTTAAGGGGGTGGGCGAATTTTCAAGCCCTACTTGTCAACAAAATGATAACGAAATCGGCCAAGTTTACTATTTATTAAAATATCAATTTCTAAACCAATAAGATCAAATAACACCAGGTTCAAAACAGCTAAAATACACGTGCCATTGTTATAACAGGCTTACTTCGTCACTTACTGTATCTAGAGCTTACTTTTTTAAAAAGTTGAATGACTTATTAACGTGACTGGGTGTGTTGTCTCCAAGTGTCTTTCTACTTTGTCGGTCTCATGCTGTCTGCTGCCAGTGGTTTAAGACACAAAACACACATGGGTCTCTCATCTGCCCCCACCATCCCCACCATGAATCCAAGCGCAAGATAAGGCTTCATCATATTTTCCTTTCGGCTGGCTTTTTGGTTGATTAGGCTGAAAGTTCTGAATCACTTGCTTTTTTGTGGTCCATGTAACAAATGTATCCATTGATGTTATTATGCGCACTACATACAGTACGCTACTGACCCGGTTTGTGACTGCGGTAAAGTTAGTTTGATATTCGCATCTCCGAATTCAATAGCTGCGTAAATAAACCCCGCAAATAAGATACCCACATATATTTTCTCTCTACATTGTCTTTAAGCTACATCTGCCTTAAATTATACATGTTTAAAAGCATAAACACGATTATTCTCTACGGCGCAACAAATGTTGTAGGGATCATCGCAAAATTCCGCACACCAACAAAAAGCGATAAAACGATATTGACCTTCCCTTTTGTTCAGCGCCTGAAGGATCAAAAAGCAACTTTGATGCCACACTGGAAACTAGAAATGCCAGACTAGTACTGCCTGATAAAATATAAATTTTTAACAAAAATACAGAAACATCAGCATACACATTGGAATAAATTAAATTACATATATGATCCCGTATATAACGTCGACTATAAACAATTTTTTCCTTATAAATTGTTCCTCTGCAATTAACATGCCGACGTTAAACCGTTATTGTTGCACTATGGTTCCACTTTTTCTCTGATGTTATTTTAATTTACTTGTATTAATGATCCATTTCTTTGCGTGTGATTGTTTAGTTTCGAGTGTCCGATCTTTATTGTCAATAACGAAAAGCATGAATTGTTTTTCACTAATTCCCTCCCGTTTATTGCGCCCCACCTGTCATGTCTGTATTCCCCACTAGTGGGGCACGCCCCACACTTTGAGAAAAACGGTCCAACCTAGAGGTGATAAAAGCATGAACTAGTTTTTCTGCATCGTTTAGCGACAGTATATTTCTTATCTTGGCAATATTTCTGAGGTGAAAGAATGCTATCCTGGTAATATTATCTACATGTGCTTCAAATGAAAGGCTGGAATCTATAATCACACCGAGGTCTTTTACTGTTGCACTCGATGGAACATAAAGACTATCTGAAGTTACATTGTGATCTGAAATTTTACTTCTAGCTGAATGCGGTCCTATGACTAGAACATCTGTTTCATCAGGATTAAGCAGAAGGAACTTAATTAACATCCAATCTCCTGCACACATTGCTCAACTTTAGTAAGCTGGTTTTTCTCATCTGGTTTTGCTGAGACATATAACTGTGTGTCGTCAGCACTACAAAGAAAACTAATACAATGTGTACGGATTATGTTGCCTAGAGGAAGCATGTATAGGGAAAAAAGCAGTTATCCTAAAACAGAACCTTGTGGAACACCAAACTCCACTAGAGAGCATGCAGAATAATCACCATTTAAGTCTACATACTGATAATGATCGGTCAAATAGGATCTGAGCCAGGAGAGGGCTGTACCCTTAATTCCTACTACATTTTCTAATCTGTGAAGAGGAATCCCATGATCAATGGTGTCAAATGCTGCAATGAGGTCAAGTAACACAAGCATAGTTACACAACCCTAATCAGAGGCCAATAGGAGGTCATTTAATACTTTAACGAGTGCTGTTTCTGTGCTGTGATGAGGCCTACAGTAAATCCTGACTGATACAGTTCATGTATGCTATTTCTATGTAGATAGGAGCATACCTGCTCCGCTACTATCTTTTCGAGGATCTTAGAGATGAACTGGAAGTTAGATATTGGCCTGTAATTGGACAGCTGACAGGGGTCGAGGTGATGAATTTGCAGAAGAGATGAGTGAAATTATTTAATTCTTTTCAAGGGGAGTAAAGTATTCTAGGTTCCGATCTGACATAGTTAGTTTAATATCTGCATCAATTGCATTGTCCGGTTTTAAAGGCTCAATTTTATGCCTGATATTTACAATTTTATTATTAAAAAAGTTCATAAAGTCCTTACTATTGTACAATGTTCTCATGGAGATTTCTGAAGTGGTCTTATTTCTAGCTAATTTGGCTACGGTATTAAATAGAAATCTAGGATTATTTTTGTTATTTTCTATAAGAGTGGAGAGATACTTTGATCTAGCTACACTAAGAGCTTTTCTATAGTTCAGGATGCTCTCCTTCCATGCTATTTGAAATACAAACAATTTAGTTTGACGCCATTTACGTTCCAATTTCCGAGGTGTCTGTTTTAAAGTACGTCTGTGGTCGTTATACCGGGGAGCGAGTTTCTTATCTCTAATAATTTTTCTTTAAACTGGAGCTACATTATCTAAGCTATAACAGAACGTCGACTCTAAATATTCAGTTGCGCCAATCGAGTTCTGTGGGGCCAGACGGTAATCCAATCAAAGTTGTTAACTCTGGGAGTTTACTGATTAAACTCGGTAGTACAGTAGTTTAGTACGGTAGCGTGGTGCTGCGCATACATTATTACTATAACACACTTTAATTGAGACAAGATAGTTATCTGATATAATTTCAGACAGCGGAGATGTGAATATATTTCTTATGCTTAATCTGAAAAATATTATTAATTCTAAAGTGTGACCTGCTTTATGAGTGGGTCCTACTACACACTTATTTACTCCTTCTGAGTCCAGTATGGACATA
Organism: Clarias gariepinus; assembly: GCF_024256425.1. Taxonomy (NCBI): domain Eukaryota; kingdom Metazoa; phylum Chordata; class Actinopteri; order Siluriformes; family Clariidae; genus Clarias; species Clarias gariepinus. The sequence goes on along the minus strand of NC_071118.1, from coordinate 14,558,539 downwards.
AATGCTCTACGCAGAGGGTCTTCTGGATTCTCAAAATGAATATTAAAATCTCCAGCAATTAACGCTTTGTCTACAGAAACGAGTAACTTGATCTGCGCATGTTTTGCAAGACAATACATTTTAACTTGATGAACAAGCGAGGTCTAGAAATACGAATAGAACATACCTGTATACCCTTGTCTGCCGACTGTCACGTGACCACAAATGAGTCAATGGTTCTTCTCTCTTTCGTGCTGCAGGATTGTGGGTTATTGTCTCCTATTGTCAGTGCGCGTACGTCACTCATATCGTCAACATCGTTATTTTATGTCCAAGTGTAGTAATTGTACTGCAACAACAGTCAACGTGAAGAAAAAAGTTTAAAAGGCTGTAGCAGTGTGGGAGATTAATCTGTTTAAAAACAATGCAATGTCACATCACTATTCTTTTCAAATGTAAATTGCAGATTATTTTTTATTTTTACTTTATATTTTGTATTAATCATTTGTGAATATTTTTGGAGTGTGGAACAGATCATTGGAGTTTCCATTTTTTCTTACTAGGAAATTTGCTTTGATATACATGTGCTTTGGATTACAAGCACATTCTCTGAATGAATTGTATGATTTAACTGAGAATGAGAATTATCTGTTTTTGTTAAAAATGGCTTGATCTTGGACAAGAGCTCAAGTTGAAAAAAGCTAACTTTAACAACAGAGTTAATTTGCTTATCCAGTTTAAAATCGATGTCAGGTAAAACACCAAGGGTCCTAGCAGTTGGTTTTACCTAAGATTTAATGTACCACTTAAAAAAGGGTTAACACATGCTTCACTTTGGGTCCAAATACCAGAACTTCAGTTTTAGTCTACAGACTGTGCTGCAGACAATCTATGAGAGTGGAATGATCCACAATGTTAAATGCAACTGTAAGATCTAAAAGCAGAAGAATGGTAAAATTCCCACAGTCAGTAAGTATTAAGAGATCATTAAAAACTTTTAAGACAGCAGATTCAGTGCTGCTGAGAGCTTTAAATCAGACTGAAACACCTCAAGAATGCCACGAAGAGTTAGGAAATGAAGCAGCCAAGTAACTGCCAAGAGACACCTCTCTTCATCTGAATTTTCTTATTACCTAGGAAGTGAACATTTAATGATAATAACAAACTAAATAAATAGATACACATTTTTAAAAATCCATTTCACCATCAGTCTTTCCATAGCAAAGGGTGGTGTAGACAAATACTGTTTGCACCACACATCCCTTCACTTTTCACCAAAGAAAAGTCTGATGTTGAAACAGTAAACAGACAACAAAAACATAAATAAATAACGTTACATGCAGATGCCACATAATGATGACTACTATAGTAAAACTATAAAAAATAAAGGTCTGGGATTTTATACCCATTATTACAGTATATTTCAATTACTATACATCAGTTTCTCAAAGTTATAGACCATAATGTTACAACCATGACAATGAATTTTTTTGCTCTTTGTCCAAGTGCACAAAACAAGCCAGCAAGATTGAACTGTGATAAAAGCTAACTGAAGCTCATATGTAATGCTGATTATGGTAAAAGAAACAGTGAAAGCATCTATAGAATTTGGCAAAGAACTGAATAAAGTTTCAAAAACATCAACAACCGCGTACACATACTTACTCACAGATCTAATTAAAGATCCAGTCCCCAGGATAGCATCTCCTCCTTGACGCAATCATGGCTATATTCACTGCCACTGCAAGAGTACGATTTGCTGTCCGGGCCAGTATTTACAACGACTCCAGGGAAACCAGTGATGCGCATGAATGTTTTTGTTGATTTCACACTAGGTGGCATGTATGAATCTGCACATGATTCGTGGTGCTGTAAGAGCAAAGATAAGTTGTCAGTCACTTGATTGACAGTAAACAAAAAAACATGCCTTTGTGTAAAAAAACAGGGGTGAAATGTGTGCACTGCTGTAAAATAAGTTTCCATATACAAAATTTCCTATGAAATACTCAAAACAGTCGGAAAAACAATTAGCAGTGCAAACTTTTTATTAAATAAATCACAAACAATAACTATTTTTTTTAATTACTATATTGAAAGAATGTATAAAGAATGAAAGTTAAATATAAGATACTGTATACAGTGGACCCTTGGATTACGAGCAAAATTCGTTCCCGGAAGCGGGCTCGTATTCCAAAACACTCTAAATCAAAGTAAATTTTCCCATAAGAAATAATGGAAACTTAAATTATTCATTCTACAGCCCCAAAAAATAAATACATAAAAATAATTAACACAAAATATGAAGTAATCCCCACAGATTAGTGTTTCCGTTTATGCGTGCAGGTGCTGTGTGTGTGTATGAAGCCCCTCCCGTCCTGAGAGAGAGTGTGTAAACCGGCACGGTGTCAAATTACGTGCGCTCACTCATAAGAGAGGCTGAGGGAGAAAATTAATTTTTAACTTTCTAATGAGACTTTCTTACACAGTAAACCTTTCTCCACTCTTATTTGAATTTCACCTAAACACACATTAACGGAAAGACTATTTTGTTGGAAAAATTTGCAAGGAACATTGCTAACGACACTTGTGTGAGCGCATACTAGCGAAATCACTGACGTAAAGTAAAACAAACAAAGAAATCAACCTGCACTTTACCTTTGATAAGAATCGTGACAAGGCAGAGTTTCTGTGAAGAGCAGAGAGTGTGTGTGTGTGTGTTTGTGGGTGTGTGTGAAGCAGAGAGGGGTGCTTCACACACACACAAACACACACACATACACACTAAAGGCGAGAGAGTGTGTGACCCGGCAAATTACGCACGTGCACACATAACGACAGGCTGAGGGACCTTTTGCTTTACCTGCACGCACACACGCGGTTATAAACACAAAATAAAACATGTTTTACACACACACATGGTCACAGTGTTATAGTAAACAGTTTACAAGTAAACAAGTTTTTACCAAGACTTGTTCGTTTTCCAAGTCAAAAATTTATTAAAAATCTTCAGGCGTCTTGCGGAACACTCGCAAACCGTGTTACTCACAATCCGAGGTTTCACTGTATTGTAAATAATTAATAATGAAAAATTCACATTTTTTCTCATCTTACGTTTCCAACACCAAAATAGGTTTTAGGACCAAATAGTTTAAACAAATAAAATAAAAAAATTAATAAGGAAATAAGTAAGGCTATCAAAAATCTTGCTTTTGTCTCTCTGTTCTCATTTAAAAGCAACGCCACACAAATGTACTGTACCGTGTCCAGTGTTGTAACAAGTTAATTCCTCTTGTGGTATAATATTTCAAGGAATATTAGTAAAAATATTCCTAATTTCTATAGTAAAAGCTTATAACCAAGGACTTTTAATGAACTTGTCACTTGGGTTATAAACTATTAAAATGTGCAATATGTAATTCATTAATAAATTAAATATAAATTGCTGCGGTGTAAACAGAATAGAAAAATTAACATATCACATAGGTATTCAGGGACAGGCATTAAAATGGTTTAGATCATACCTGTCTGATCGATACCATTTTGTAGACCTAAATGGAGAACTGTCTGGTGTAATGCCAGTGAAATATGGGGTCCCACAAGGGTGGGTTTTAGGACCTCTGCTGTTCTCAATATACATGCTTCCCCTAGGTAACATCATTAGAAGACATGGGATTAGTTTCCATTGTTATGCTGATGATACCCGATTATATATCTCAACAAAACCAGACGAAATACCTTAATTGTCTAGATTAACCGAGTGTGTCCAGGACATAAAAGATTGGATGACCAATAACTTCCTTTTACTAAACTCAGACAAGACAGAGATATTACTCATCGGCCCAAAAACCAGCACACAACAGCTTTCACAATTCAGCCTGCGTTTAGAAGGATGTACTCTTACTACTAGCTCAACAGTAAAAGACCTGGGCGTAATATTAGACAGTAACTTGTCCTTTGAAAATCATATTTCCAATATCACAAAAACAGCCTTTTTCCATCTTAGAAATATCGCCAAACTTAGGAGCATCTTATCCGTATCTGATGCAGAAAAGCTAGTTCATGCATTCATGACCTCCAGACTGGACTATTGTAATGCATTACTAGGTGGTTGTCCTGCATCCTCAATAAACAAGCTTCAGTTAGTCCAAAATGCAGCCGCCAGGGTTCTCACCAGATCCAGAAAATATGATCATATAACCCCAATATTATCATCCCTGCACTGGCTACCTGTTCAGTTTAGAATTAATTACAAAATAGTATTACTTACATACAAGGCTTTAAATGGTTTAGCTCCCACATACCTAACCAGTCTTCTAAAACGCTATAATCCGCCACGCTCCTTAAGATCACAAAACTCTGGACTTCTGGTAGTTCCCAGAATTTCAAAATCTACAAAAGGGGGTAGGGCTTTTTCATATTTAGCTCCAAAACTTTGGAATAGCCTTCCAGACAGTGTTCGGGGCTCAGACACAGTTTCCCAGTTTAAAAGTAGACTCAAGACGCATCTCTTTAATCTGGCATACACGTAACTTATCCCATAACTTCATACTTCAGTACATCTATTCTGAATGGCAACTACGCTAATTCTCTCCATCTGTTCTGTACTTTTCTACCCATCCCGAGGCATCTGGAGATTGTACCAGTTTCAGTAGATAAAGGCCAACCCTGCGAGGATCCTGAGGCATCCAGAGAAGGACCAGCTCCATCTGAATTCTGCCTTATTATGATTGGAGCTACACATCCTGCTCCTGTGCTCCCAGTGAGCCAGACCCCATCTGCCCTCTGCACCTACTGACTCATCCCTATGCTGAACTGGACTTCATGTTAATTTAAAGAATTTCTGTTATATTGTACTCTCAGCTGCATAACACACATGGTGTTATATTATCTCTATCTGTTATCACCCAGATGAGGATGGGTTCCCTGTTGAGTCTGGTTCCTCTCAAGGTTTCTTCCTATTGCCATCTCAGGGAGTTTTTCCTTGCCACTGTCGCCGTCACCCTTGGCTTGCTCATCAGAGAAATTTCATTCATTCATCTCGTTATTATCTAGACACATTTTTCTCACACACACACAATTTATTATTATTATTGATATTTTATTATTTTATTATTATTATTATTATTATTATTATTATTATTTATTATTATTATTATTATTTTTTTTTATTTATTTTTTTTTTTTATTGAATTTCTTTCATCTTTGTGAAGCTGCTTTGAGACAATGACCATTGTTAAAAGCGCTATAAAAAAAATGAATTTAATTGAATTGAATAGAAAAAGTATCAAGACATACAGATCAGCCCTGAGACTTTGTGCTGTTTTATGCTCCTTTTTGAAATGCTTCTTTCCTTCATTGTAGACAATGACTTGACTACAGATCATCAGAAGGGGAATCAAGTCAGCCTGGAAGTGGCTTCTCCAGAAACTTCCTCTGATGCCCCACCAGCCAAATCCCAGGCCCTGCTGCAGAGATCTAGTAAGCTATAATAATAATAATAATAATAATAATAATAATAATAATAATAATAATAAATTCCTTTGTTTCTGTCATTTCACTTGTCTGTAAATATCACAATCTTGCTTATGTACTGATGTACTCAATATCAGCATTGCTGCATTACCTAGGATAACATCGCACTGCAATAGTGCTGCTTTTTTACTATAATATAGTTTCACTATAACTATGATTATTTTCCGTCACTCATTTATTTTAAAGATTTGGTTTATCCTGTTTACTGTCCATTGAGGCATATTTAATGAAAAATTTTAATAGATTAGAAGTTTAAATACTATGGTCTTTCTCAGTAAACGAACAAGGTTAATCTCCAGAACATAATTGGTTTATCTTAATAGCGGATTCATTATGACCAAGCTTGTTCGGATATTGTGATGTTTGGTTTCAGGTTTATCCTTAAACAATTTAAGATGTACAGCTGTCTATAAAATAGTGTATCATTGTATACTAACATATATAAGATGTTTCCTCAACTCTGCTTTGGCTTTAAAGAATAAGGAACATGCTTTATCATTTATTTTGTAGACCAAAATAGGTAACAGTCAAAAGTGAATTGCATCATGCTTTTAAATCAAATGCCAAGTTCATACCCTTTTTATCCATGAACACAAGCCTGCCTGTCACACAATATTAGATGGTGTATTTTCACATAGGGAGTGAGTCAAAACAGCACACCTAATAACTTTGTAATCTTGCAGGTAGTTTGGAGAAAACATCCTCACCGAGAAGACCTGATCAAGAGCCAACCCCACCTCATTTCCCTGACGATTTACTGTCCTGCATGCCTGAGCCGTTATTCACCCAGACCAGGTGAGGTGTAAGCTGCACTAGAACTGTTTCAGAAGTCAAATGGGTGCAAATGAAGTGTTACTCTGGTATGTTAAGTAATTGCAAGAATCCTGTTGAATTATTTTTTACAGCACCTTGGACTATCAGGAAACCTCCATTGGGATGGACCTGAATGATCACTCTTTCCCGGACTACGATGACTTTTCTGCCCTAGATTAGTATCTTTTTGATCAAGAGTCTGTGGCAGACAGCAAAGACACTAACAGCAGAGACACTAACAGCAGAGACACCCATCTCAGCGCAGGCCTTAAATCTCCACCAGTCCTGGACACCAATGCCTTGGAAGAGTTGTTAAACTGTCTTCCTCATTCAGATGATTATGAAAATAAAGAAGAATAAAACACAGAATGTCTGATTTTTTAAATTCCTGTACATATGTAATATACACTCAACAAAAATATAAACTATAAACGCAACACCTTTGTTTCTGTTCCGATTTTTCATGAGATGGACTTAAAGATCTAAAATTCATTCCAGATACACAATATTACCATTTCTCTCAAACATTCTTCACAAATCAGTCTAAATGTGTGATAATGAGCACTTTTGCTTTGCTGAGATAATCCATCCCACCTCACAGGTGTACCACATCAAGATGCTGATCTGACATCATGAGTAGTGCACAGGTGTACCTTATACTGCCCACAATAAAAGGCCACCCTGGAATGTGCAGTTTTGTTTTACAGCAAAATGGCACAGATGCCACAAGCATTGAGGAAGCGTGCAATTGGCATGCTGACAGCAGGAATGTCAACCAGATCTGTTGCTCATGAATTGAATGTTCATTTCTCCACCATAAGCCATCTCCAAAGGCGTTTCAGAGAATATGGCAGTACATCCAACCGGCCTCACAACCGCAGACCACGTGTAACCACACCAGCCCAGGACCTCCACATCCAGCAGGTTCACCTCCAAGATCGTCTGAGACCAGCCACTCAGACAGCTGCTGAGACAATTGGTTTGCATAACCAAACAATTTTTGCACAAACTGTCAGAAACCGTCTCAGGGAAGCTCAACTGCATGCTCGTCGTCCTCATCGGGATAAACTCTATGCGAAGAAGATGTGTTGCACTGCATGAGGCAAATGGTGGTCACACCAGATACTGACCGGTTCTGAGTCCCCAGACCCCCAATAAAGCAAAAAACTGCACATTCCAGGGTGGCCTTTTATTGTGGGCAGTATAAGGTACACCTGTGCACTACTCATGATGTCAGATCAGCATCTTGATGTGGCACACCTGAGAGGTGGGATGGATTATCTCACCAAAACAGAAGTGCTCACTATCACACATTTAGACTGATTTGTGAACAATGTTTGAGAGAAATGGTAATATTGTGTATCTGGAATGAATTTTAGATCTTTAAGTCCATCTCATGAAAAATCGGTGCAGAAACAAAGGTGTTGCGTTTATATTTTTGTTGAGTGTATATAAACCTGAGAATTAGAAAAGTAGAAATGTGGGTAATGGTTAATTTCTTGATAACTTTAAAAATGTAGCATGCACATCTCGGATAAGAGTTTATGTGTGCACCAATAGCTTATTATAAGTTTATGCTATACAAAGATTTTTTGATATGACTCTGTTCATATCTCTCATAAAGGGAGAACATGATGCTTTTCACAGCTTCCCAGCAAATATGACATGAGCATGGAAAGTGCCTGAATGTGTGATGTCACTTGAGAACTATTTATTATGATATGGTAATTTCAAATCTGATAAGGATAGACATCCATATATTCTACACTTTATAAAATATTGATAATAAAATAATACTATATAAGCACATGCATAAGTTTTTGATATTTTTTTTAACTAAACAAACATTAGTAAATACATATTCTTAAGGAGTTATTGAACAGAATTATTATAAATGAAAATACATCACAAATTAAGAGAAATATGTAAATGTGTAAAGGAGAACAATCATTCTGGATGAAGCCAACTAAAACCTCAGACCTCTGTATTATTTTTTTAATCATTATTTGTGTGTGCATACAGTTTGTGTGTGTTATATAATATGTTGCCGCTTTAACAGCCACTGAAATGTATGATTATACACATTACTGTTGCCTGTTATCTGTCTGAATCTTTCTAATACAATTGTACTTGACAGACACTCTATGTTGTACGTACAGTAATATGTTGCCATTTTCATTTAAAATGTTTTTGCTCGAGTGGAAAGGTAGCAAGGCCAGAAGCTTAGCATCAGGGTTCAAATTGTTTTACCATGGTGTGGATAGGAAAAGAAATAGAGTAGGAGTTATTCTGAAAGAGGAGTTTGTAAGGAATGTTCTGGAGGTGAAGGGAGTATCAGATAGGGTGCTGAGTCTGAAGCTGAAAATTTAAGGGATAATGTTCAAGGTTGTTAGTGGTTATGCCCCACAGGTAGGATGTGAGTTAAAAGAGAAGGAGAAATTCTGGGGTGAGTTAGATGAAGTGATGCAGAGCATCCCCAGAGGTAAAAGAGTGGTGATTGGTGCAGACTTCAATGGACGTGTTGGGGAAGGGAACAGAGGTGATGAAAATGTGATGGGCAGGATTGATCTTCAGGACAGGAATGTAGAAGGACAGATGGTGGTAGACTTTGCAAAAAGATGGAAATGTCAGTAGTAAATACTTTCTTCCAGAAGAGGCAGGCACATAGGGTGTAGGTGAAGAGGACAAAGGCAGAGCAGAGGACAAAGTGGTGGAAGCTGAGAAAGGAAGAATGTTGTGTAGTCTTTAGGGAGGAGTTGAGACAGGCTATGGGTAGTCAGAAGGTGCTTTCAGTTGACTGGACAACTACAGCCAGTGTGATTAAGGAGACAGGTAGGAGGGTACTTGGTGTATCATCAGGTAAGGGAAAAGTGGACAAGGAGACTTGGTGGTGGAATGAGGAAGTCCGGGAGTGTATACAGGGAAAGAGGCTAGCTAAGAAGAAGTGGGACACTGAGAGGACTGAAGAGAGTAGACAGGAGTACAGGGAGATGCAGCGTAAGGTGAATGTAGAGGTGGCAAAGGCCAAACAAAGAGCATATGAGAACTTGCTAGGCTGGACAGTGAGGAGGGAGAGGTGGATCTGTACAGGTTGGCGAGGCAGAAAGATAGAGGTGGGAAGGATGTGCAGCAGGTTAGAGTGATTAAGGATAGAGATGGAAATGTACTGACAGATGCCAGGAGGGTAATGGGAAGATGGAAAGAGTACTTTAAGGAGTTGATGAATGAGGAAAACAAAAGAGATAAGGGAGAAGGGCATTGAAGAGTGGAAAGGCTGTTGGTCAGAAGAGTTTTTGACTAGTTTGTTTAACAAGATCTTGGAGAATGAGAGGATTCCAGAGGAATGCAGGAGAAGTGTATTGGTGTATTGTATCAATTTTAAGAACAAGGGAGATGTGCAAAGCTGTGGCAATTTTCAAGGATCGTCTCTAAGCCCCTTTTTGTTTGCTCTGGTGATGGACAGGATGACAGATGAAGACAGGAGTCTCCATGGACTATGATGTTTGCAGATGACATTGTGCTTTGTAGCGAAGCAGGGAACAGGTGGAGGAAATTTTGGTGAGGTGGAGGTATGCTCTGGGAAGCAGAGGAATGAAGAATAGCCACAGCAAGACAGAATACATGTGTGTGAATGAGAGGGATGAAAGAGGAATGGTGAGGCTACAGGGAGCAGAGGTAAAGAAGGTGCAGGACTCTAAGTACTTAGGATCAACGGTCCAGAGCAACGGAGAGTGTGGAAAGAAGGTAAAGAGGCGGGTACAGGCAGGTTGGAATGGGAGGAGAAAAGTGTCAGGTGTGTTGTGCAATAAAAGAGTATCTGTGAGAATAAAGGGAAAGGTGCAAAGGACAGTAATGGGACCAGCGATGCTGTAAGGCTTAGAGACAGTGCCACTTCAGAAAAGGCAGGAGGCAGAGTTGGAGGTAGCAGAGCTGAAGATGTTGAGGTTCTCTTTGTGAGTGACAAGGATGAATAGGATTATGCATGAGTTCATCAGAGGGACAACCCATGTTAGATGTTTTGGAGATAAATTACAAGTTAGATGTTTTGGAGATAAATTAGAGCTCTACATTATAGAGCATGTTTTGTTTATATGTCTACACCAAATTTTAGGCTGACACACAGAAAGGGCTTTACCATGTGATTTTTAAAAACGCAATACCTACCGGCACAGCAGGGGGCGCCACATAATCAATGAAAGCGACAGCTTTATTTATATTTTAGAGAATCATATAAAACAATGTATATGTTGTTAACCTACTTAAAACACTTTATTTTTACTGTCATTATATTATTATAGAAAAGCAGCAAACCACATATAATATGGCTGAACCAGATTTTTTTTTATTTGGTAAAGAAATAAATAAGGTTTCAAAAACATCACCAGCCGCGTACACGGATTTACTCCCCAATCTAGTCGAGGATCTAGTCCCCTGGAACATGGCTATGCAGCTCTGGGGGGGAAAAAATGCAATTTACTCCAGAAAACTTCTGGAATGTCATCAAGAGGAAAATGGATGGTCACAAACCATCAAAGCTGAGCTGTTTGCTTTTTTGCAAAAAGTGGTATAAATTTAACCAATGTAAAAAAAAAAAACTGATGGAGTTTTTCAAATACTGATTTCATAATGTTATTTAAGTTATTAAAGCTCTGCAAATACTCGCATGATCTTGGGTTATGGAGTGTTGTTATGTCATTTCCTTTACAGTCTAAATAACAAAATATATTTTCAATTTAGGAGAAATATAGTCAGCAGTTCACAAAAAATAAAATAAAACTGTCAATCTAACTAATAAATGCACCTATAAAAAAAAATATATAGGAAAATGATTGTTTTGCAGCGGTCTCTTATCTTTTCCAAAGCTGTATGCTCCCTGCCACTGGCAGAGTCCGATTCACTGTCAGTTTAATTCCACATCAGACTGTCTCCAAACTAACTGAAACATGTTTTATGTTTTTCTGCGTTGTGAATTAGTCATTATACAACGAATATCCATAGGCAAGTCTCTCCGACTTTCTTTTTTTCTTCTCCAACAATAACGTGAAAAAAACTATTAACATTTTATACCCAAAAAGTCCTCTCCATTCCGTAGCACATATGATCTGACATATCATTAATTAAAAATAAAGTATAGGCTGTAACATGAACGCATTTTTATGCAGTTAATTTAACATTTGTTGATTTCAACGGACAGTAAATCTTTCGCGGGAGAACTGGAAGGAAGCTAAATCTCTATTGGGTATCGAGTGTCAGATAACTCCGCCCATAGCAGTGCGTAAAAAGTTGAGGATTGGTTTATTTTGCTGCAAAAAGACGCCTGATTTCAGCGATATTAAATGCTATTAGTGAGTCACTTGATTGACAGTAAAATCACGCAGTAACTGCTGTGTACTGCTTAAAACATCGCTTACGGTAGAAGTACAATGCCTTGTTTCACAAAAAAGAAATAATAATAATAATTGGGGGCGTTGATTCACTCACTGTAAAGTAGTAGTGAAAATGAAGGGGGGAAGATATCAGCAACTGCATAGATTTTATTACCAAAACACAAGGTTTTGTTTATTTAAAAATGAAGTACAGTTAAAAAAAACAGAGAAACATTCCTTCTAGGTGAAAATGCCAGAGCTCATCGTAACACTACCAACTCCTTATTGCCGAAGCCTGCTCATTGGCTCATCCATCACCATGGTTACAGTGGGGTTGGCACGCCATCGGTCCAGTACGGTTAAGTGTTAGAACAAGACGCTGGAGAATTGTTACCACGTCAAGGAATAAAGATCTTCCACTTGGAGCTTAATTGTTTTGGAGAATTTAAAGAATTTAACAAGGAGATGTTAAGAAAAGAGGACAGCCAAAGTGTTACTCAATTTGCTGAGAACACGCGCGGCGATCAGCCAATCACCGTCGAAGCGGCTACCGAGGGCGTGAGCCTCAAGAAGCCTCCTTCAAAAACAAGTAGGAAGCGTGCGCAGACGTTAATTAGGCTTGCTAAACTGTTAACTAATGTCATAAAGTCTTACCCTTTAAAAAACAAGACTTACTTGGGAGGGCAGTGCTTTTTAGTCTAAAATAATGATTTATTTTATTATTCTTGTTATTTTTATAATTAAAAATGACACTATTCAGACAGTAAAAAAACAAACAAACAACTATTTAAACAGACTGCAGACCTTTCTTGGTGGTCCTGTGGTTATCTTAGACATTAAAGCCCATCAGCGTTATATTTGCACAAGGTTCATGTGCACTTAATTTGGATTCATAATCCAATCATTGTAATAGTTATTGTTTATACTATTCTGTTGACTATATTTGCTGTAATTAATATTAATTATTTTACTGTAAATCATAGATGAGTCGAAAACTACCTCAATGTGCAAAAGCCCTAGGTAAAAGAAAATTGTATCTATAAAGCACAGATGCCTACAAAAACAATTCAATTAAATGTTTCTTCATTAGAAATATTATGAATCAGGAAAAGCAGTAATAAGCTAAAGAACATCTAAAAGTAACCTAGTAATCCAATGTAAGGATCTATCCAGTGACTAAACATTTACAGCACTTTTTTAAGTTGCTCTGGATAAGAGCGTCTGCCAAATGCCAAAATGTAAATGAAGTCAGTTTATGAAGTAGCTTGTGCAGTTTTATGTGGGAATTTGCTGCTGGGTTTTACTATGCAGCTTTAAAAAATCTGACAGTTTTTCCTGAAACTGTAGCATTTGCTTGTGGGGTTTTTTTTTTGTTACTGTTGCATGCACAAGACTTTTCATTCTTCATGATGTGTTTTGTCCAAAATTGGGCTTTTACTTAACATGCTAATTGATGTACAAACATTTTTCTAAAAGATTTTTTAGTAATGTTTGAAAATTGATACTATATACCAGGCATTACTAAATGGCAGACTGTGGTCCAGACTGAGTAAAAGTTCTGGATGAGAATAATAAATATACTAGTAATCTATTGCTTTTTTTTTACCTTCAAAGTGGGCGTGCCTGTCCTTGTCACTCAACAGAGCCAATCACGCGATAGTGTAGACAGAGTGTGCAGAAAAAAATGAAACTGTGACACAGTGGCTTACTCAAAGAAAAGTACTATGAAAAACAAACCATAAAAAAGAATGAATAGATCAATATGTTTATTTCTCTTGTGGGAAGTTTTACTTATATGTTATGAAACCGTGGTGGTAATAAAAGGATATTATGTAAAGCACTACTATATAAAACAAATAATAAATTAAAAATGATCAATTAAATAACCAAATTAGCAAACAAAAAAAAAGATCATTTTAGCAAAAATATCCACAGCAGTCTGAGATGAGGGCATGTAAAGTACCAAAACTGAGAGCCCAGTATGACAGTATTCATTTATTCACAGCCCAACAGCATGTAAATAAAGTTTCACCGAAGATTGATTAAAAATTGTTGTTAAAAATTTGTATTCCGTACAAATACAAGAAAATATACATGGCCATCAAAGTTCAAATTGTCCACATGTTTAATGTAGTTAGCAATAAATATTATTTATATACTATGGAAATTTTAAATTGCTTATTTTTTGTAGACTTACAATATCTGATTATAGAGATCTGAATGAAATGGCCTCAAGGAACATTTTATTGCCTATGACACGCTCCAAGTATGACATTAAAGTTGCTGATGACAATATTTACTGACCTTTTAAACTTTTCTCTGGTTTCATGGAGGTCAGCGTATAGGAAATTCTGTTATTGTCCAATGCCCTCTGTTATGTCACAGTATGACATATAAGTTGATGATGACGCTGTCTACTGTAACAATTAGTGCAGAACGCCTGTGACACGCCTGTGACGCAATTACTGTACCTGTGCAAACACCACAAATACTTCCCGCCGCCCAAACAAACAGAATTTCAGTTTTTTATATATAGGCCTACTTATATATATATATATATATATATATATATATATATATATATATACACACACACACACTACCGCTCAAAAGTTTGGGATCACTTTTTAACTCCATGATCGTTCCTGATTTTTATTTTTTTTTACATTGTAAAGGAATGCTGAAGTTGTCCAGAAAAATGCATTAATCTCCTTTGAACAGTTAATGAATGGTGTGATGTGTCTGCTATTGTAAAGACTTCATAACGCCTCTAATCTGAGGTGCTGTTAATTGATAATTTTTCAGGCTGACAACTCTAAATAAACTTCTCGTTTGCGGCAGAGGGGTGGCCTTCATGAGAGCCAGTTTCATTATGGTGCCTGACGGATTTTCCAAATGCACTTAACAATACTTCTTTTGCAAGAACTATTACAAAAAAGCTGACCTCTGAATCTTAAAATAACAACTAACTGTTGTTTTTGTTGTTACGTAATTACCTAATTTTATGTGTGTTATTTTATAGTTTTAAAATCCTCAGTATTGTTGTAGAATGTGGAAAATAAATCACTAAACAAAAACAAAGAAAGTGATCCCAAACTTTTGAGCGGTAGTGTGTATATATATATATATATATATATATATATATATATATATATACAGTATATACACAAACACACACAGGTACACAGGTAAAATAGTTGATTTATTTTTATTATTATTAATTGATCAATTAAAAAAGTGAAACTCATATGGATTTATTACACAAACTGATATACAGTTAAACCTTGGATTGAAAGCATAATTCGTTCTGGAAGCGTGCTTGCAGTGCTTGTATATCGGAGAAAGACTATAATATCAAAGAAATTAATAAATTATTACACAACCCCGAAATATTCATATACAAATAATTAATACAAAATAACCTGCGCTTTACCTTACTTAAAGTCATGGCTGGTGTAAGACGAGAGAAGAAAGAGGAGGAGGAGGGGGTTACTATGTAGGACGACTTTGACACGTACAGATACGCACGCACGCACGCCCACACACACTAACGGAATAACTGCTCTCTGTCTGGTTATTAAAATCCTCTTTTGTTTTGCGTGACTTGGAACCTCTCTAATAACTTTTGCTTTTGCCTCCTTTTGAGGATTTTGTAGAAATTTTTTAAAAGTTGCATTGCTGTTAAACAGATAAATCTTTTCTCCCAGGGGCCGTTGTTGTAGTACATTTACTAAAGAACAGACACTACATATGGTCACAATGTTTCAGTGACTATATGAGTGATGATCCCATTGACTGAGCATGGGAGACGATTACCCACAATCCCACAGCATGAGAGGGAGAGGAACCATTGGCTCAGTTGTGATAATGTATATCAAGACCGCCCTTTTTTATCAAGTTAAAATTAATTTAAAAATTGTCTTTTTGCTTGCAAAACACTTCCAGATTATGTTACTCGCACTCCAAAGTTTTACTGTATTTTAAGTGTTTATTTCTTTTAATTTTGATGATTATGACATACAGATAATAAAAACCGCAAATTCTCCGAAAATTAAAATATTACTTATAATATTACTTATTAATTTTTTATATATAAAAAAAAAAAAGTTTCAACACAGAAATGTTGGACTATTGAAAAGTATGAACATGAACAGCACTTAATAGTTGGTTGGGGCTCCCTTTGCATGAATTACTTCAGCAATACAACAAAAATGTCTGGAGTGTTGCCTTAAAAATCTTTTTTAATTGGTCTTGAGTAATATTCTAATTTTCTGAGATAATGAATTTTAGGATTAGTACTAGGTCTTAGTTTAGTTTAGTTTAGATCTTAGTTAAAAACTGAAATTCCAGGTTTGTATCTGAGCGTCCAATAATGAAAGTGGATTTCACATTTGTTTAAACACCTTTCCTGTTATACTGAACTTCCCCTGCTATCTGATATCATCCAAATGAGAATGGTTCCCTATTGAGTCTGGATCCTCTCGAGGCTTTTTGCTATTGTTATCTCAGGGTTTTTTTCCCGTCTACTGTTTTCCTCGGCTTGCTTATCAGGGACAAACTGATACAAACTTGTACTATGGACTATATAAAGTGCTATATAAATAAATAAAACTGAAACTAGTCTTAAAAAAAGGTTGTTAAAACTTTTGCACATCACTGTATGCCTCTATTCTGTTCATTTATCTAACTAGAAATGTTGTTAATAATTATATATATTTAACTTATTATTGTTTTTATTTTTTAAGGTAATCTAAAAACATCAAAAGGCAAAGTTAAAAACAGCCACATCAAGAGGCCCATGAATGCCTACATTATTTGGGCAAGGAAACACCGGTCTGTTGTGGCCAGAGCCAATCCTAATGCCAGCAATGCTGAGGTCAGTGAGCAGCTTGGAACTGAATGGAGGGAACTGAGTGAAGACCAGAAGATGCCCTACTACCTAGAGGCATCAAGGCTTAAATGGGAACACAGCAAGCAATTTCCAGGTAATGTGTACAGGGTTTTCAGAAAAATAGCAAAAAAAAAAACCAAAAAAAACAAAGACAAGACAAACAGGTCAGCCCTGAGCCTTTTTTGTTGTTGTTGTTATGCCCCTTGTTGCATTGCACTTTTAACTTTCTTTCCTTAAATTTAGATTGGGAGTATAATCCCCGTCCACAGAGGAGAAAGCGAGTCTGCCTGCAGGAAGCAGCTCAAAGACCTACAGCCAAACAGAACAATCTAATATTCTCTGGTAAAAAAAAAAAGAAAGAAAGAAAGTTTGTAATTGCTATTGTTTATATTCCTCTAAATGACAAATATGATCCTTAAATTTGAAAATTTGAAAATTTTTGTCATCAACCATTTGCATACTCAAATTCTTAATGGCAATTAATATTCATATATAATAATTCACATCCCTAGTTTCTGTAGTAACAGCTTATAACCAAGGACGGATTAAGGATTGATTAATAATCAATAGTTTTAACAGTGGTCTTGTTTAACAATGTAATTCTTATAACTATTGAGAAAGAGAGATAGGTATTTATTGCTGCTATAATATAGGTGAGAATAGACAATAAATTGTCACTCAGACTATAAACCATTAAAATGTGACAAAATGTAATTATAAATAAATTAAATATACATTGCTGCAGTGTAAACAGAATAGAAAAAATATCAAGACAAACAGGTCAGCCCTAAGACTTTGTGTTGTTTTATGCCCATTTCTGAATTGCTCTTTAAACCCTTCTTTCATTTTATTTTGGTCCAATAGATGACGCTGATTTTTAGTATAAGAAATAAGTATAACCACTGGTAAATTTTAATGTTTCTATCATCAAATAGTGAATATCTAATTAAATATCTTTATCCTTCATACTGAATATCAGCATCACTGTATTATCTGGGATAACAGTATAAATGCTTAGCAGCAACTCTTGCTCAACTGATATTTTCATTCATTTTTAAGATCTGGTTTATCCTGGTCACTGTCCAATGAGGCATGCAGTATTTAATGATGAATTAAAAATTTGAATGAATTTTATACTATGGTCTTTTTAAAAAAATGAGTAAAAACCTAGCATGTGCTGATGCATAATCCACTGATGAGCTAGTGGTTTATCTTAATATTTGGTTTCAGGTTTATTCCAGAACAATGTAAGTACAGTTGATTTCAGGTTTATTCTTAAACAATTTAGTTACAGCTGTGAGTACAATAGTAGCCTATATCATTGTACTGTATACTAACCTAAAATGTACCTTGAACTCTGCTTTTTATTTAAAGAATGATGAACATGCTTTATCGTTTATTTTGTGGGCCAAAATGGCAAAAGTCAGTTGAAAGTGAATTGCATCATGCGTTTAAATCGAACACAAAGTTTCTATTCTTTTCAACACAAGCCAGACAGTCACAATATCTCACAGTGTCTATAGAAGAATAACAGGGCTAAAAATCCCCAAAGCAAAATGCCATGTTGAATTACATGCTATTCCAAATTTGTAAGGTTGAAATAATGAAGATGGTATTTTTAACACTTGAAAATATTTTAAAACAGCAATTTAGTAACTTCAGTTCCCTTTCAAAGGCTACACTCGATGCTGCGTGAAAACGCTATGGGAACATCTTGTCATGTTGCCGGTTGTGAAGCATGTGTGTACCAAACACGCCAAATTTTTGGCTTTTATAACCTCGGTCAGGTGACGTCATCTGATAGGACGCACCTGCAGGTTATAAATAGGAGTGAACCGGAAACATTCCTCAGACTCTTGTCTTCACCTAGTTGTAAACGTGTCGTGTCTAACCAGCAAAAATAAGTGTTTAACTCACCGATAATGGCAGAGCTTAAACAAGATGTCCCTCCGTGTGTATAATCCATATCGGAGGGCGATCTCTACACTTTACTGCTTCGATTAAGTGCTACGCGCGCGCCTCGCATTCCTTGAGAAGCCTCGAGCCGCCGCGCATTCCTGGGGCTTAAACTCATGCATCCGGCAGAGCAGTGAGAGACGGATTTAAAACTCCTTTCTTTCGCGTTCTCATTGGATCGGGAAATCCCTCTGTTCGCTCGCAAGCGCGCTGCGCTTCTTGTGAATGGGCAAGGATAAACATCCTCTCTTGCTTCCGTGGAGATGGTAATAGCCTCTAAGCACTTAAAAATAAATAAATAAAAACATAGACGGCAGGTTCTGTCGGGTGGCAGGGGGCGGAGCCTCAACGATGCTCTCTCCCCTTTTCTTAGCAATCTCCATATGAGTTAACCCTTTCATGGAGTAAGCTGTATTCATCCCGTGTTTTCCTGCCATCAACGTATTTATTTATTTAAATATAGTTGAGGTAGAAACGCGGAGTTATATGATGACACCCAGATAGAAGAGACGCTTCCAGGCTATCTCTCTTCTGGGACATCATCCTTCCTGAAAAGCTATTACTTCCTTTCAAGCTGTGTAGACTTTTTATCTTCTCTGGAGGGAAAAGCTTTTCAGGCAGCAGGTCAGGTTGGCGCATTGCACACCATGGCGTTTTTTTGCACACCTACCAGACTGACCTGCTGAGAGACTTGAGTACTGGCGGGGCTCTGCAAGGTAGGCGTATTGGACTTACGCCGGGCCACAGACTTGTCTCTTCGTGCAACAAAGCAGATGGCTTGTGCTATCGGCCGTTTTATGGCTACTATGGTCTCCGCGGAGAGGCACTTGTGGTTGAATCTCAGGGGCATTAAGGAGAAGGATCGTGTATTCCTCCTCGATGCCCCATCTCGCCTCCCAGCCTACTTGGCGATGTCGTTAACTCGGTCGCCACTAGGTTCATGAGGCGAAGTTATAAAACAAGCCTTCGGGAAATTCCTTCCCTGCCTTGCTCAAGAGTCGGGACTGTCGGCCACCCAGTCTCGACCGGGTCTGACTGTTGCGAGGCGTGAAACACACAAGGAGAGTGTTTTTGAGCTGGGCACTCCCTCGCAAGATTGGGGTGCGTCACTCAATCCGCCTCAAAAGAGGTCAGACTGGCATATTGTCTTCACAAAGAAGCCCTGAGGTTCATGTGCCCAGGACCGTGGGGGGTGGCCCCCCAATGGGGAGAGGCACGCAGAATTCCTTTTAAAGAATGAAGTGTTCTCCCTGGCACCCCCAGGAGGTTGGTGTTCTTGCTCCGCCACCACTGGTGTTTCGGGCAACTCCAGTCTCCAATAAAATGTTAGTTCTTCGGGTTTTTCCTGCCGTTTTTCAGGATGCCGAACATCTAACATCCCCCCCGTTTAACCAAGCCGCTGAGCTTTGCCCCTTTCTGAGAAACTGGCAGCGTGGAAGCTACTGTCAAGTATATCTCCTTGGGTACTAAGCACTGTACAGAGAAACTACAGGATTCAGTTCTCACATCACCCTCCGCGTTTCAATGGCGTGGTCTCCACTTCCATGAAACTGGAAAGTGCAAGAGGAACGGTTTGCAATGCGTCCAACTTTTTAGATTTTGCGGGCTTTACCGCTATCTAAAAATAAATCAATGGAAATATTGCCACAACACAGGAGGTTCCTGAGGTTCGCTTTCGGGGGCGAAGCTTACCAGTATCGGGTCCTTCCATTTGGTCTAGCTTTTTCACCCGCACATACACAAAATACATGGATGTAGTTCTGGCTCTTACGACTCCAGAGCATGCGTATTGAATTACATGACTGGCTGGCCCAGTCTCAGTAGCTAGCGCTTTGACATCAGCATGTCGTTCTAGCTAATATTTGTTTCCTAGGATTGAGATCCAATGCCATGAAAGCATGCTCTTTCCTGTTTAGAGGACAACATTTTTGGGTGTCACATGGAATTTGAGCGTAAGCGGGCACAGCTGTCTCCCACTCGTGTCGAATCCATTCTCAACACCGTCAAGGAAATCAAGCTAGACCAGAAAGTGACCATCACTTTCAGAGATCTTAGCTCTCATGGGAGCTGTATCCACAGTGACACCTTTGGACCTTCTGCACATGAGAGCATTTCAGTTGTGGCTAAGAACCAGGGGATTTTACTCTAGGGCCAATCCCCAATAAGGGCTACGCGCCAGGTGCTTCGTATCCTTCCTATGTGGTTCAGACCCCGGTTTCTGACTCTGGGTCCCACTCTAAGTTCGTCTTGTCGTCGCAGATGCTAACGACAGACGCTTCCCTCATGGGCTGGGGTGCGGTCTTAAATGACCATCCAGCCCAAGGGAGCTGGAGAGGCCATCTTTTTGCGCAGCACATCAATTGCCTCAAAATCATGGCTCTATTTTAGGCCCTAAAGCACTTCCTCCAGCAGTTGAGACTACCATGTCCTACTGCGGGTGGACAACACTATGGCAGTCTCATATATTAATCGCCAGGGCGGACTGTGCTCGCGCCGCTAAATAGCTAGCGCACCAGATTCCTGTCCCTCAGGGCGATTTACATTCTGGGAAAATTTCATGTAGCGGAGGTGGACCTCTTTGCCTCGCAAGATCAGCAAATGTCCCCATTACTACTCTCTGACTCTAAGTCAAGCTGGTCTTCCAGCCAGCGTAATTAAGACTATTCTAAGTACTAGGGCTGCCTCCCCTCAAATAGAATGTATTTGAAAGTTGGTGCATGACGAAGCAGGTAGACCCAGTCCACTGCTGAATTGTTTCAGTGCTGAAGTTTCTGCAGAAAAAAATTGTCCTCTGGCTTGTGCCCCCTTGTTGAACCACTAGAGTCAGCGCCTCAGGTTTCTGACCCTTAAGATGTTTTTTTTAAATGGTGTTACCTCTCTAAGAGGATCGGACATCCCTATTGTTTTTGAAGCCTTCTGTCCTCCGCCTTTACAGCTTCGGAGCAGGAGAGACTTCACTCACTGCTCTTCAGATTTACGTCCACCGCATCAGCCAGTGGCATAAGTCAGAGCAGCTTTTACACGTTTCGGGGCCACAAGCTGCGTGAGAGATGCTATTGCCCTCTCCTATGAGGCGCGTGGGCTCACTTCGCCTCTAGGAATTAGGGCTCATTCAACCAGGGGAATCGCCTCATCTATTGCACTAGCAAGAGGTATTTCCTTGCAGCAAGTATGTGACGCGGAGGATTGGTCCTCTCCGCACACATTTGCCAACATGCATCCTATTGTTTTGAAGCCTTCTGTCCTCCGCCTTTACAGCTTCGGAGCAGGAGAGACTTCACTTACTGTGTCCAGTACGTGCTCTTCAGATTTACGTCCACCGCATTAGCCAGTGGCGTAGGTCAGAGCAGCTTTTACGTTTTGAAGCCGCAAGCTGCGTGAGAGATGCTATTGCCCTCTCCTATGAGGCACGTGGGTTCACTTCGCCTCTAGGAATCAGGGTTCATTCAACCAGGGGAATCGCCTCATCAATTGCACTAGCAAGAGGTATTCCTTTGCAGCAAGTCTGTGATGCGGAGGGTTGGTCCTCTCCGCACACATTTGCCAATATGCATCCTATTGTTTTGAAGCCTTCTGTCCTCCGCCTTTACAGCTTCGGAGCAGGAGAGACTTCACTTACTGTGTCCAGTACGTGCTCTTCAGATTTACGTCCACCGCATTAGCCAGTGGCGTAAGTCAGAGCAGCTTTTACATGTTTTAAAGCCGCAAGCTGCGTGAGAGATGCTATTGCCCTCTCCTATGAGGCGCGTGGGCTCACTTCGCCTCTAGGAATCAGGGTTCATTCAACCAGGGGAATCGCCTCATCAATTGCACTAGCAAGAGGTATTCCCTTGCAGCAAGTCTTGGACGCGGAGGGTTGGTCCTCTCTGCACACATTTTCCAATATGCATCCTATTGTTTTGAAGCCTCCTGTCCTCCGCCTTTACAGCTTCGGAGCAGGAAAGACTTCACTTACTTTGTCCAGTCATGCTCTTCAGATTTACGTCCACCGCATCAGCTAGTGGCGTAAGTCAGAGCAGCTTTTACATGGTCTGGGGCCGCAACGGGGGGTGGCCCCCACTACACTGGGCTATTGCCCTCTCCTATGAGGCGCGTGGGCTCACTTCGCCTCTAGGAATCAGGGTTCATTCAACCAGGGGGATCGCCTCATCTATTGCACTAGCAAGAGGTATTCCCCTGCAGCAAGTGTGTGACACGGAGGGTTGTCCTCTCCGCACACATTTATTACATTTATAGTTTGAATGTTCATGCGACTCCGGGCCGTCTCGGGTTACTTTGCTGTAACCCTGTTCCCTGAAAAGGCGGGAACGAGATGCTGCGTCCCAATGCCGCACTGCCTATGTGACCGGACGTCCGTTCAGACAAATCAATCTGAGGAATGTTTTCAGTTCACTCCTATTTATAACCTGCAGGTGCGTCCTATCAGATGACGTCACCTGACCGAGGTTATAAAAGCCAAAAATTTGGCGTGTTTGGTACACACATGCTTCACAACCGGCAACATGACAAGATGTTCCCATAGCGTTTTCACGCAGCATCTCGTTCCCGCCTTTTCAGGGAACAGGGTTACAGCAAAGTAACCCGAGACGGCCCGGAGTAGCATGAACATTCAAACTATAAATGTAATAAATGTGTGCGGAGAGGACAACCCAAAACATATTTCTGCATTGAATTTTAAAAGCTTGACTTATGTTTTCATTGGAAATATACAACTACAATAAACTGCAGTGCCAAAAATTAAAAACAGTGTAAATTCTGTAAGGATTTTTTCAATTCAGTTTAAATTGCTATGCAGCAAAGTTTAAGGATTTTTTTTGCAACATTGTTTGTTCAGTTAATGTAATTCAACATGTTATTTTGGCACTGTTTTACTTCCATACGTGTCTTTTCAAATAGGAAGTGAGTCAAAACCACACACCTGATAGCTTTGTATCTTTGCAGGCAGTTTGAAGACTACAACATTACAGAAGAGATCTGATCGAGAGCCAAGCCCACCCCCTTACCCTGATGATCTACTGTCCTGCATGCCTGAGCCATCATACACCCAGACCAGGTGAGTTGTTAGCTGCACTGTTAGCTTTTTCAGTAGTCAAATGGGTGCAAATGAAGTGTAACGCTGGTAACTTCCGTAATTGCCACAATTCTGTTTAATTCTTTTTACAGCATCTTGGACTATCAGGAACCCTTAACTGGGATGGACCCGTACAGTGACTCTTTCCTGGTTCACAATGACTTTTCTGCTCTAGACCATTATCTTTTCGGTAAAGGGTCTATGGCAGACAGCAAAGACATCCACAGCAAAGATGCTTGCTGGAAAGACACCCACATCAACACAAGCCTTAATTCTCCACCAGTTCTGGACATCTGTCCATTTGAAAATGATTTGGGGCAATCAAGTGCGATGGGCTCGTTCCAGATCTGTGATTACGTTTCTGCACTAGACCCATATATTTTTGTTAATGAGTCTGTGGCAGACGCTCACAACAATGACTCCCACTGCAGCACAGTCCTTAATTCCCTAAAATTCCTGGAAACCGATGCCTTGGAAAATCTGTTAAACACACTGTCTCCTTCAATTGTTTATTAAAATTAAGATTTAGAAAGTCTGTGATGTGTGTGGTTCTTTAAATCCTTGTGCATACAGTATGTGATGAGTACAGTTTAGCAATATAGTACATATTAATTGAAAATGCTGTAGTTACTGTTTTGAGCTAGTAGATGCTTGTTGCACTTGTATGTAATTTAATATTATATTATATATGCATGTTACCATGCATATCCATGGTTTGAAGCAGGGAAATGTCCACAGCCAACATGTTGAGCAAGAGGCAGAGACACTTTAAAATGCTGTATCTCCTGCACAGACTCTGGTTTCACTTGCTGGTGACTTTCAGTTCTAACACATTTAAGACTTTAAAACCACACAGTGTAGTTCAATGGTGCTACAGTATGCTGTCCACTCATCTATACAGTCACTGGTACAGACACAAACTGATTTCATTACTATTAGGGAAAAAAAATCTATTTAGGTTGCTTTGTTGGGCTTCAAGCTTATTTCATCAATCATTGAGTCAAGTAGTGTGTAAATGAATTCTTAGGGCTAAACCAGACAAAGATTTACCGCAAAGATTGTCAACCTACTCACTAGCGACTAGCCGAATACTGTATGTGTCCAAAATTCAACAGAAAATGTAATATGTTCCATTTGTCCATCCATCCCAATGTCTGAGATTAATGTTAATAATCAAAAGACGAATGGTTGAAGGATTTATATGGAATTATTGTTTTAACCAGAAGATGTTAAAACTGATGCAAACTGAAACTGATGTTGAAACTGATCCAAACAGGGTTGATATTAAAGCCTAATGTTGCATTTATACCCAGTCACCGCTTACAGAAACAGCAACATGTCACAGACACACCACTTTAGGAAACATGAAACATCTGCACCATTTATGAAATTGTACATACAGTAATAAATAAAAATGAACACCTCACAGGCTTACACATTTTTGTCTTGTTTCTGTAACAGTATCTGATTAAAATATGTATTCTGGCTCATGAAGAGACAAGGCTACCATCCCAGTCATTCCTGCATTTATAAACAGACTTGTTTTATCCAAAGATCAGAGATTACGATTGACATTTAACTTGTGCTAGCCAATACACGCATGTTTTGGGTAATCACTGTGCTCCGTGCAGGATTCATTCTGAATGTCCAGTTCTCAGATCTCAGTCTTTCGTCACATGGTAGAGCATCTCATTGGCTCTGGCGCTGTCAGAGAGTTGCCGGACCTTGACAGTCCAGATTCTCTATATAGACCATGGAGAGCTTTCGTCCCTCCTCAGAAACACAGTCAAGGACTAGATAACGTTTTTTATTCTGTAGGATCTTCTTAATGTCCTTTAAGTGCTGGTCTGACTCCTGGATCATTCTTCAGGATCTATGCAGGAAAGCACAAAGGGAATATTTCAATATGGTTTAGAATGAGTTTTTATTTCTCCACAGTTCAAAAAAACTAAATGTTTAAGAATGAATTTCACACAACGTGTGTCCTTGAAGTAATAATGCAAATGCCTGGCTAGGAAACCCCAGGAGATGGCACTGTGGCTGAATTGTTATACAGCTTAAAATGATTGAAAAAACTGAATAATTAAAACATTTTTAACCCAGGTCCGAAGTTGCATTAAAACTTTTCATCTAGCTGAGACATTAAACTTTCCACTTAGCATAACTCTCTCTTTCGGGATATAAAAAGTAACTTTTATTCAGATTTTACTTTTCAGTCATTTTTAGACTCCAGTGTACATGAACACACTCACTCACTCTCACAGCGTCATCTTCTATAACGCTTTATCCTATATTTAGGGTCGTGGGGACCTGAAACCTATTCCAGGAGGCAGGGTACACCCTAGACAGAATGCCAATCCATCGCAGGGCACACACAAACAGTACACACACTCACACACTTATTCACACATTATGGACAATTTGGGAACGCCAACTAGCCTAACCTTCATATCTTTGGACTGTGGGAGGAAACCGGAGTACCCAGAAGAAACCCACCAAGCATGGGGAGAACATGCAAACTCCATACACACAGAGAAGGGAATAGAGCCTGGCTAGAAATCGAACCTGGACCCTGGAGGTGCAAGGCGACAGTGCTAACCACTACACCATCGTGCCACCTACATGTCCGTCATCCTTTTTTTATATTGGCTGGCGCTTAAACAAAACAATTCGATTTTTCCCCCTATTATGATCTCACATAAGAAGATTCCCCTCTCCTGGCCCAACTTTCTTGTTCTCCGGATGGTTTTTACAGTAGATCATTTACATAAACTTCAAAAGTTTGAGGTATTATATAAAGCATTATCGAAGGAGTATTTCAGCTGGAACATTAATACTTACACTGTGGCAAACCTTTACCTTAACTCAATTTGGGTAGAGATTTGACTGAAAGGATCCCTGCTTCCAATATTGCATTTAGCAGCTTAGTATCTAAATATAATTGCAGTTAACATGTGAAATGTCCTTGTGTTGTCATAAATTTGTTTTCACACTCCAATTTTATACTTAAGTACTAGATGAAAAAAAAAAAATCATATATTATATAAATCGTATCAGGTGATGAATAGTGATCGGGGACTGAATTTCACCCTTGGAATGTGTGTGTGTGTGTGTGTGTGTGTGTGTGTTTGTGTGTGTGTGTGTGTTTGTGTGTGTGTGTTTATGTGTGTGTGTGTGTGTGTGTGTGTGTGTGTGTGAGAGAGAGAGAGAGAGAGAGCTTGCATGTTCTTCTTGTGCTTGAGTATTGGGCAGGTGGTTTTCTTGTTATGGCTGTAGTCACCTTTAAAATTATAAGAATGGCAAGACCAATTCTTGTGGTTGTTTGTAAGCTGAGGACATTTTAAAAGAAGAATCCTTTTTTTGTTACATATACATAACAAAAGAGTGAAATTGTCAGCAATGACAGAGCGCAGTGTCAGCCATGACCTGGTCTGATGAAACAGAAAGGGTTAAGGCGTTGTGGCAGGTGCTCGGGCTTAAACTCCCAACCTTCTTACCAGTAACCAAAAAACTTTAATACGCTGTTTGGATTTAACCTAACATGAAAACACCCTTCAGTAAGATGACCATTAGGCATTCTGATGATGTTTAGACTTTATTCATACATTTTTGTCTTTTGTATACAGGTCCATGACTACCTGAGAAGTAAACTCTACACCCTATGACTGTATCATTAATACAGTTTGAATGTGTGTGGAACAAAACAGACAGGTACTTCTATACACAGTTTTTTCTGCCGTCTCACAACCCACCAGATTGTAATTGGCTACTGGTCGTTTTTATTGTGATGCTGCTGCTAGATTGAATGTTTGGAAGACCTGCACTTATCAGAAGTGAAAGTGGTTAATTGAAGACCCGGATGTGCTGTTATTCCTGGTTATTCCAAGGAACCCCGGATTTATACAAGGCACATTGTTACTGGGCCACATCACAGGAACATAATCATTCACAATGAAATATCCCGACCAAGAGAGGAGATTTATGGATGCAGTGAGGGAGGACATGAAGTTATATTGTGTGAGAGAAGAGGATGCAGAGGATAGGGTTAGGTGGAGGGAGATGATTAACTGTGGCGACCCCTGAAAGGGAACAGCCGAAAGACAAAGAAGAAGAATTAATTGATAA
This sequence comes from Clarias gariepinus, assembly GCF_024256425.1. Taxonomy (NCBI): domain Eukaryota; kingdom Metazoa; phylum Chordata; class Actinopteri; order Siluriformes; family Clariidae; genus Clarias; species Clarias gariepinus. Next base: position 14,530,806 of record NC_071118.1, on the reverse strand, counting down.
AAAAATAAAAAATTTCATCTGATTTTCAATAATTTTCTTTTGATTCTGTAGAGCTGCTTTGTGACAGTGATCATTGGTAAAAGTGCTATTCAAATAAAATGTAATTTATTTAGATTAAAATTTTTCGGGAAATCATATATAAACAATGTATATGTTAATAAAGGACTAGAAAACAGTTTTTTTATTTTTATTGTCAGTATATAATCACAGGGAAGCACGAAACCATATACAATATGGCTAAACCAGAGCTTTTTTTTTTTTAAATAAATGATTATTAAAATTGCATAATGTTACAAATAAGTGTTATAAATCCTATAACATTTATTTAAGCATGTGCTATAAATAAAGTGTAACCAGCTTACAAAAAACAGAATTGTACGAAAACTTTTCAGTCACATGAGCTTCAGTAATAGCAGAAGCACAGAAAGACTGCTAAATTAAATATAAAACACTTACATAATATAAACATGGGCATCCTCTAAGAAGCTAGGGGATAAGGCAGAGTAGCAGGAGCCAAAGAACACCTCTCCTCATCTGCATTTTCTTCTTACCTGGGGAGTGAACAGGTAATGATATAATAAATAAATAAATAGATGAATTACATTTTATAAATAAATAAATAAATGCTTTTTTAACAATTTCACCATCAGTCTTTCCATAACACAGGCAGGTGTAGATAACCAGGGCAAAGACTGTTTGCTCCACACTTCTCTTTACTGTGGAAAAGTTTGATGTTAAAACAGTAAACAGACAACAGAAACATAAATGGTTAACATTACATGCACATGCCACATAATGATGGCAATTATATAGTAAAACTACAAAAAAATTAAGTTCAACTACATTACTATAGTGGCTATAAAAAATAATGCTATTTTTTAGTTTCTGAAAGTCATAGACTATAATGTTACGACCATGATGACACAATTATTTGTCACACTTTTACGATCTTATATTATTTTTTCCGCTTTGTAGTTGAAATGTACAAAATAAGTCAGCAAGCTTGAACTGTGATAAATGCCAGTGAAGGTTCATATGTAATTCTGATTATCATGAAAGAAACAGTGAAACCATTGGTAAAATTTGGTAAAGAACTGAATAAAGTTTCAACAATATCAACAACCGCATACACGTGATCATGCATATGCTTACTGTCACTGCCAGAGTCTGATTCATTGTTCATTGTCGATCTAGGCCTGTATTTACTAAGCATCTTAAAGCAAAAAAATTGTTCAAGATTTAAGAATTAAAGAACTTTATAAATTGCCTACCTACTGTAACTGGCAAAAAATTCTTAAAATGATTTTTTTTTTTTTTTACCAGAAATGACACAAGCATCTCCCAAAAGATAATAAGACAATGTACAAGAAGCATCAGTGTGTAAAAAATAGTTCTCAGCTTTTATTTACATTTGAACAAAAAGTGGCATGTCCAAATTATTCATATCCTTTGCAAACTGTCACAGTCTATGGAAAAATCCAAAGTTCTATATCATTCCGAATAGTCCAAGCTGTTGTAAAGCATCCTAATTACCCTGATTCATTGGGAACCACTTTTCAAATTAATTATTATTATTTTTTTTTTTAACTCAACAGGTGAAAAACATAAACTCTCTGCAGTTGGTTTGTGGACAGTCATGTCTAAGACAGAGGAGTTCACTGAGGACCGGTGGCTGTGCATTGTGGCTTAGAAAAAGTTAGAAAAGGGCAATAAGACCATATCTAAATGTTTTGAAGTTCGAGTAGCTACAGATCTTTTTTTTTTTTTGTAAACACAGCGTCGTTTCAAGAAATATCTGCGTACACAGGAAACCACTGAAAACGGTGTAGTATATATGCCAGACCAGTATGGGGCGCTGTAATTCTGCCATGGAGATACACTATACACGGAGAAGAAGATTTTGAGCATGCGCATAATCTTCGCGCTGTATACGAACCAAGATGGTGTTGTCCATTATCGCTTGTTGCTCATAACAGTTGCATAGAAGCAATAGATTTTGCTGTAATAAAGCTAGTAGGCTTTGTAGCAACACGAACACAATCATGTAGTCCGCCATTATTGTTGTTGCTGTTACGTGTGACGCAGCCGACACGTGATGTGATGATGTCATCGTTTCACAAAATATACGGATTGGCTGTACACACGAAACCGCAAGGGTGTCGTTTTCAGATTTATCCACTTTGAGACCCGGTTTCAAAAAATAGCGGTTTCAGTCTCCTAAAACGCCGGATCCGTGTGGACGAAACGCCAATACGATAAAAAAATTATACGTATACAGCGAAACGCGTCTCCGTGTGGACAGGCCCTAAGTTCAATCTCACTGCTAAAGATAAATGGGCAAAAATACCTGTGGAGACATGCTAAAAGGTGGTCAGCAATTGCAGCGATTGCTGTAATAACCAATAAAGGCTTTTCTATTGATTATTGAGAAGGGTATGAATAATTTTGGACATGCCACATTTTGTTGAAATGTAAAGAAAAGATAAGTAATAATTTTTTTCCACAATGATGCCTCTTGTACATCGTCTTATTATCTGCTGGGAGACGCCTGTGTCATTTCTAATCAAGAAGAAAATTCCTGGTTGAATAAAAGTACCTTTCAGTTAGAATTTGCCAGGGGTATGAATAATTTAGGGCTTGACTCGACCTAGAAATGTATGTGATGCTATCACCGTTTACAACACTGAGAGCCGCAAAGTAGGGTGCACATTATAGTGGGTGTTAGGTTTTTGTAGTTGAAAAATAAATGGTGAAATCAGCAGGATTTACATAAAATGTTTGAATCTACACATGCACTGTAGTGTTGGATGAGCAGAGTTTGATTTATTATTTCCGACATTTTCGGCTGTGTTACTTTCTTAAAGCTGCATCTTCACTGTTACTAAAACCATACAGTAGCAGTCACCTGCAAATACAGCATACAGAATGTTTGTTAATGGACCTGTTGCATATCGCACATGATGTGTTAAAAAGGTATTCCATTATATTCCAGGTGTATTATTATTTGTGAGCTCCATGTCATGCAGTCTCATGAAAACGTCTCTCCCCTGCATGCACCTCAGCCTGAACACAATTTCCTCATCACTCTAAACAAGTTAAGACCTTTTCGGAGCTCTCCTACATTTTGGTGGCGGTAGGACTGATTTCCTATTTTAAGAATGTTGATAAATTACTCTTATCCTACTCCTAAAAGTAAGACCAAAATTGCATCATTCTGAGAATTTTTGGCCACATAAGAAAACTACTCTTAGGCGCTTAGTAAATACAGGCCCTGGTTTATTTCTACATCAGACAAACTCCATGATTTAAGTCTCTCCGACCGTTTTTCTTATTTTCCCGCAATAGACAGAAAAATCTTTACATTTTATACCTAAAAAAAGGTCTCATCCATACCGTAGTGTATTTGGTCAGACATATAATTAGTTGGCAGGGAAACCCTCATGGTAAAGCTCTATTGACTGCTATCTCTATTGACTGCTTGAATTGACTGGCAGATAACTCCGCCCATGGCAGTTTGTAGAAAGGTGGAGATTGATTTATTTTTACTGCAAACAGACGCATGCTTTCAGCGATGTTAAATGTTATTGGTCCAATGAGTTGTCAGTTATTTGATTGACAGTAAAGCAATGCCGTTGTGTACGGATGAAGGGCGAACTGTGTGTACTGCTGTAAAATAAGTTTCCATATCCTAAACTGTACTAATAAAATACTCAAAACAGTCAGAAAGACGATTAGAAAACCGCACTCAGCCGATACAGGGGTAGCTGCAGATCGGAGTAATGGGCGTGCCGAAAGGTAGGGGGCGTGCCGAAAGCTCTTCATGATTGGTTGCACAAGTTGCCTGTTTAAAGGCCAATATTAAACGCTATTGTTCTTTCTAATGTGTTTAAGTAATGCAGCCAACATAATCCTCCATATTAAAATTCCATTCTTTTCCTGTTAAATATTAATATTACAAATATTCCTTTCTAAACATTCTACTGCGTTGCCACGCGTTACTGACATCATCAGTAAAAAGGAGCAATATATCAAAGTTCTCAACAACAACATCAGGCAGTCCGCAGAGAAACTTGGCCATGGCCACCAACGACCCAAAATACACAGCAAAAGCATCCTCGCGCGTTTGAGTCATGGTCGTGGCTAAAAGGAATATATACAGTAGCTCCGACCGAACACTAACAATGAAATGAATTGTTATACCTATTGGATCATTGTTCACGTCTGAAACTAGTCCTTTCTGTAATACAAAAAGTTTTATTGTTGTATAGTGAGAGAAAAAGAAAACGTTAAATTGATGTGCGCATGCCCAATAGAGCTCGAGCTGTATATACCTTCTAGCCTTAACTGTATCAAACCCATAATCGAAATCAAATTACAATTATTTAAAAGAATATAGTACCACAAGCTGTTTATAAACTTTTTTATGTAATTTTAATATTTTTGCAATACTATTAACTTTATATTGGTTAAACAAGATCAAAAGAAGTTACAGAATTAGTCATTCAGAATGTTTTGAACTGACAATTGTTTTTCTGTAGTTCTACTAAAACTGCATAAAAACTAAAAACATTCTTGTTTAAACTGTTTTGTTCGCTTTTTTTTAACTGTTTTATATTGCTCTTTAAAATGTCACTTTAATCAACTAAAAAAGTACATTTGCACTATTCTTATTGCACTGTTCCATTTTTCACCATATCAGCCTTCTGTGTTGTAAACTGTCCCTTTTTGCAGAACAGTAACTCAGTTATCGTACCTCTTTTGTTCTCCAAGTTCTCCAGTGTTATTTAAGTTATTTTTAGTTTTTTTTTTTTATTGTGTTATTTGTAACAAGGGTTGAGAGAAACGTAATTTCAATTCTCTATATGTATGCACTGTACATGTGGCAGAATTTACAATGACGTTGACTTTGACATTGCCTGATAAGGACAAATATGGTTCATAAAACACCACAATAAAGAGGAGTAGTATGGAGTTAATTATGTGTCAAAATTTAACAAACACAATCTTCTTTGCAGATGGCGCTATCGGCTTTGCAGATGGCGCTATCGGTCAATTTACTCTAATTTCCCGAGACCTCAAACAACGGGTTTATATGGTTCCCCCTTACATCCCAGAGGAATATGAGCGGGGAACAGTTTGGTGTCTATTATTATTGCCTTTTTATATCCATAACGGACGTATGCGACATGATGCATCAAAATCTTTTATAATTAGTGATCATATCTACATTTAAATAATCTGTGTCTGTAGTACAATCATACATTGTAGACAGCTGTTGCAACACGAGGTGTAGATACAATAAGATGCAAGAATCATTGTATTAGACAGCATGCGTGAAATTTATTAAAATTTTACAAGCAGGTTTGTAATAGAATTCTGTCTGTAATTCAGTATGTTTACTGTTAATTTAAAGCCCCCCCCCCTCCCTTATAACTTTGTTAAAGATTATTTAAATGTAGTTATGATCTTCTTTGTCTTTTGGCTGTTCCCTTTCAGAGGTCGCCACAGCGAATCATTTGCCTCCATTTAACCCTATCCTCTGCATCCTCTTCTCTCACACCAACTAACTTCATGTCCACTCTCACTGCATCCATAAATCTCCTCTTTGGTCTTCCTCTAGACCTCCTGCCTGGCAGTTCCAACCTCAGCAACCTTCTACTGATATATTCACAATCTCTCCTCTAAACATGTCCAAACCACCTCAATCTGGCCTCTCTGACTTTATCTCCAAAACATCTAACGTGGGTTGTCCCTCTGATAAACTCATTCTTGATTCTATCCATTCTTGTCACTCCCAAAGAAACCCTCAACATCTTCAGCTCTGCTACCTCCAACTCTGCCTCCTGTCTTTTCTTCAACGCCACTGTCTCTAAGCCGTAGAGCATCGCTGGTCTCACCACTCTCCTGTACACCTTTCCTTTCATTCTCGCTGATACTCTTTTGTCGCACAACACACCTGACACTTTTCTCCACCCATTCCAACCTGCCTGTACCCGCCTTTTCACCTCCTTTGAACACTCTCCGTTGCTCTGGACCGTTAACCCTAAGTACTTAAAATCCTGCACCTTCTTTACCTCTGCTCCCTGTGGCCTCACCGTTCCTCCTGGGTCCCTCTTATTTACACACATGTATTCCGTTTTGCTGCGGCTAACCTTCATTCCTCTGCTTTTCAGAGCATACCTCCACCTCTCCAAATTTTCCTCCGCCTGTTCCCTGCTCTCGCTACAGAGCACAATGTCATATGCAAACATCATAGTCCATGGGGACTCCTGTCTTACCTCATCTGTCATCCTGTCCATCACCAAAGCAAACAAAAAGGGGCTTAGAGACGATCCTTGATGCAGACCCACCTCCACCTTGAACTCTTCTGTCACACCTACAGCACATCTCACCACTGTCATGCACTACTCTAACATACTTCTCTGCCACTCCAGACCTTCTCATACAATACCACAGCTCCTCTCTTGGCATCCTGTCATACGCTTTCTCTAAATCTAAAAAGACACAATGCAATTCCCTGTTACCTTCTCTGTACTTCTCCGCCAGCATCCTCAAAGCAAATACTGCATCTGATGTACTCTTTCTAGGCATAAAACCATATTCAATTCAATTCAATTCAATTTTATTTGTATAGCGCTTTTAGCAATTTTCATTGCCGCAAAGCAGCTTTACACAGTCAAAAGAATTATTTAGGTTTGTATGAAATGTGAATTTGTATGAATCAAAATGGTCAGTTTGTCCCTGGTGAGCAAGCCGAGGGCGACAGTGGCAAGGAAAAACTCCCTGAGATGGTAATAGGAAGAAACCTTGAGAGGAACCAGACTCAACAGGGAACCCATCCTCATTTGGGTGAAACAGAAAGCAGTAAATGATCTGCATTATTACAGTGTGTAGGGTGGGAGGCAGTTCAGCTATAATAGCTGATGTTAATTGATGTTAATATGGAGTCCAGGTAGTTATTGAAGACCCAGGTAGACTTGTAAGAAGTTCCAGTCATGAACTATCGAACTGTCAAGTCCCCAGAGAAACAGTTGCCAACACCAGTCAAGGCCAGAACCATTTTCTAGGTGGAGAGAATCATTCCCAGACACCAGACGCATCCCAGAGAGACACACGGGGCATCCATGTGACGAGATCTTCAGCCAGAAGCGGGGCACCAGGATGGGTCAGACAGGTCCGGAGGGCAGCGGGAGTCTGGATCACTGGCAGCTCAGGAACGACATGTGTAGCTCGACAGAGAGAGAGAGAGAAAGAGTGAAAGGGGGGACAGGAGGAGAGAGGAAAAAGAAAGAGGGGGGGAAGAGAAGAAGAGGAGAGATGGCAAGTTAGGTATGGTCACAGTCACACAATGTATAATGTGAATGTATATTAACTGCAGAGTGCAAGCAGAGACTCCGGCAGAACTAACTATGACAGCATAACTAAAAGGGAGAGCCAGAAGGAAACACAAACATGAGGGCTTCCTGACATGTAAAGCAAACAATCACCTCACCGTCAGCAAACCTGAGTGATCAATGAGAGTGAGGAAGACAGCATCCAAACATACCAGTTCACCATAATACTCTACGTCCATGAGTCCCCCAGATCTGCTCCTTTACCTATGGCAAATCTATTTATAAAAATGCTTGGCTAAATAAATAGGTTTTTAGCCTGGACTTAAACACTGAGACTGTGTCTGAGTCCCGAACACTATTTGGAAGACTATTCCATAACTTTGGGGCTTTGTAAGAAAAAGCTCTGCCCCCAGCTGTATTTTTCATAATACGCGGTACTGACAAGCAGCCTGCATCCTTTGATCGAAGTAGGCGTGGCGGATCGTAAGACACTAGCAGTTCGCTCAGGTACTGCGGGGCGAGACCATTTAATGCTTTATATGTCAAGAGTAGTATTTTAAAATCAATGCGAAATTTCACAGGGAGCCAATGGAGTGAAGATAAGATAGGGGTGATGTGCTCATATCTTCTGGTTCTGGTGAGGACTCTCGCTGCTGCATTCTGGACTAGCTGAAGCTTATTTATGCATCTAGCTGAACAACCAGACAGTAAGGCATTACAATAGTCCAACCTAGAGGTGATAAAAGCATGAACTAGTTTTTCTGCGTCGTTTAGCGACAATAAATTTCTTATTCTGGCAATATTTCTGAGGTGAAAGAATGCTATCCTGGTAATATTATCTACATGTGCTTCAAATGAAAGGCTGGAATCAATAATCACACCAAGGTCTTTCACTGTTGCATTTGATGGAACAGAAAGGCCATCTAAAGTTACGGTGTGATCTAAAATTTTACTCCTAGCTGTATGCGGTCCTATGACTAGAACTTCTGTCTTATCCGGATTTAGCAGAAGGAAGTTAATTAGCATCCAATTTCTTATGTCCTGCACACATTGCTCAATTTTAGTAAGCTGTTTTTTCTCATCAGGTTTTGCTGAGACATATAACTGTGTATCGTCAGCATAACAATGAAAACTAATACCATGCTTACGGATTATGTTGCCCAGAGGAAGCATGTAAAGGGAAAAAAGCAGTGGACCTAAAACTGAACCCTGCGGAACGCCAAACTCCACTAGAGAACATGCAGAATAATCACCATTTAAGTCTACATACTGATAACGATGGGTCAGATAGGATCTGAGCCAGGAGAGGGCTGTACCCTTAATTCCCACTACATTTTCTAATCTGTGAAGAAGAATAGCGTGATCAACAGTGTCAAAAGCTGCACTGAGGTCAAGTAATACAAGCATAGTTACACAACCCTGATCAGAGGCCAATAGAATGTCATTTACTACTTTAACGAGCGCTGTCTCTGTACTGTGATGAGGCCTAAATCCTGACTGATACAGTTCATGTATGCCATTTCTATGTATATATGAGCATAGCTGCTCCGCTACTATCTTTTCCAGGATCTTAGAGATAAAGGGGAGGTTTGATATTGGTCTGTAACTGGACAGCTGACAGGGGTCGAGGTCAGGTTTCTTAATTATTGGTTTGATAACTGCTAATTTAAAAGATTTTGGAACATATCCAATGCTGAGTGAAGAATTAATTATTCTCAACAGGGGTTCTATTATTGCTGGTACTATCTGTTTAAGAAAATGTGTCGGTACAGGATCTAATATACAGGTTGATGAATTTGAAGAAGAGATGAGTGAAATTAGTTCATTCTCTTCAAGGGGAGTAAAGTATTCTAGGTTCTGGTCTGACATGGCTAGATTAACATCTGCATCAATTACATTGTTCGGTTTCAAAACCTCAATTTTATGCCTAATATTTACAATTTTATTATTAAAAAAGTTCATGAAGTCCTCACTATTGCATGATGTTGTTGTGGAGATTTCTGCAGTGGTCTTATTTGTGGTTAATTTGGCTACAGCATTAAATAAGAATCTAGGATTATTTTTGTTATTTTCTATAAGAGTGGAGAGATATGTTGATCTAGCTACACTAAGAGCTTTTCTATAGTTCAGGATGCTCTCCTTCCATGCTATTCGAAATACTAGTAATTTAGTTTGACGCCATTTACGTTCTAATTTCCGAGTGGTCTGTTTTAAAGTGCGCGTGTGATCGTTATACCAGGGAGCAAGTTTTTTATCTCTAATAATTTTTCTTTTGACTGGAGCTACATTATCTAGGGTATAGCGAAATGTCGACTCTAAATATTCAGTCGCCTGATCGAGTTCTGTGGGGTCAGACGGTGATCTAATCGAAGTTGGGAACTCTGGGAGATTACTGATAAAACTCTGTTTGGTAGTTGATGTGAATGTACGTTTCATACGGTAGCGCGGCGCTGTGTGTACATTATTACTGTGACACACTTGAATTGAGACAAGATAGTGATCTGAGATAACTTCAGATAGTGGTATTGTGAATAAATTTCTTATACTTAATCCAAATAATATTATTAAATCTAAAGTGTGACCTGCTTTATGAGTGGGTCCTACTACACACTGATTTACTCCTACCAAGTCCAGTATAGACATAAATGCAGTTCTCAGAGGGTCTTCTGGGTTTTCAAAATGAATATTAAAATCTCCAGCAATTAACACTTTGTCTACAGAAACGACTAGGTTTGAGAGGAAATCTGCAAATTCACTAAGAAATTCAGAGTACGGCCCTGGAGGTCTGTAAATGACAATTAGCGGGATCGACTGAGCTGACTTAATATAGTTAAATACACTTATGTTACTATAAAGAATTTCAAATGAATTAAATTTGTGTCCGTGTTTTTGTACAATAGTCAAATTATCATTGTGAATTACTTACATATTGCTGCTCACAAATGCTCACCTCTGCCCTTAACCTAGCTTCCACTACTCTTTCCCATAGCTTCATTGTCTGGCTCATTAGCTTTATACCTCTATAATTGCCACAGCTTTGCACATCTCCCTTGTTCTTAAAAATTGGCACCAATACACTTCTCCTCCATTCCTCTGGAATCCTCTCACTCTCCAAGATCTTGTTAAACAAACTTGTCAGAAACTCCACTGCCACCTCTCCTAAGCACTTCCATACATCCACAGGTATGTCATCAGGACCAACAGCCTTTCCACTCTTCATCCTCTTCAATATGATCACTAATTATAAAAGATTTTAATGCATAATGTCGCATACAGTACGTCCGTTATGGATATAAAAAGCCAATGGCAGTTCTTTCAGCCTTCAATAGTTAATTAAAATGCAACTGTGGTTTGATATAACTGTATTCCCCTACAGGGCTCTATCCTAAAGATAGTGGATTGTTAATATGTCTGGCTGTCTGGATATATAACGGACACCTCAAAACTGTTCCGCGCTCACATTCCTCTGGGACGTAACGGTAAACCCCATAAACAGGTTGTTTGAGGTCTCGGGAGAATAGAGTAAATTGACCGATAGCGCCATCTGCTGTTTTGGAAGAGGAAGTTGCGCCATTGCATTTGTGAGAAAGTCGATTTTTTTTTCTTTGCAAAGCAGATTGTGTTTGCTTGCAAAACGCTGCATTTGTAAGAAAGTCGATTTTGTTTGTTTGTTAAATTTTGGCACATAATTAACTCCATAGAGAGGAGGAGTACAGTTTAGTAACCTTTGAAGTGGCACTTATTCAGTAATCAGACAATTTTAGCCACTAAAACATTTTATTTAGAGGCAGAGCTGCTCCATTTAAGAGTGTACTCCACCCAACCTGTACACTCAATCTGCTCATTCATTCATTTATGCTGTAGTAGCAGTCCATGGAACAGAATCCTTCAAACTCAGAATAAAATGACGAGGCCTAAAAACATCTATAGCGCAAAACGGACACTGATACAAACTGCCAACCCTGGCAGAAAACCTGTCCGTGTTTCGTCTCACAGTAATATGTGTCTGTCGACAACAATTAAATGACGAAAATAAAGAAACAAAAATATTTATATTGACTAACCACACCACGCTATAGCGCCGCAATGTTCTTCCACGCTAAAGTAAAGGTACCTACTTATAAATAGGATTACCGCTGATTGGCCAACGCAGAAGCTCCTTTCACCAATGAGAAAGCTTTCGACACGCCCCCTACCTTTCGGCACGCTGATTGGTCAACGCAAAAGCTCCATTCACCCACCAGTTTCTTTCGACATGCCTTCTACCCTTCGGCACGCCCCGAACTTTCGGCACGCCTTATTGCTCCAGCCTGCAGTTATCCCTACTTGACTCAGCCTGGCTTTTCAGAAATTACATAACGGTAGGAGTGCAATGCTGTGTTTCACCACAAAACATTTAGGGGCGCTGTTTACCTCATGGAAAAATACTGAAATGCGAAAAAGAAAAAGCTTTTAGCAACAGCACAGATTTTATTACAGAACCAAAACTGTTAATTCAAGCTTTTAAAAAGCATAGTTAAAAAACAGGTAATACATGGCCTCCAGGTGAAAATGCCAATGCTCATTGTAACACTAACGACGCCTTATTTTCTAAGCCTCCTCATTGGCTCACCCATCACTACGGTTACAGTGACGTCAGTACGTTTTCTGTCCGGTACTGTTAAATGTTAAAACAAGACGTTGAAGAATTATTTTGGTGTTCGATATTTTTTAATTGAATTTGATTTGAAGGAACTTAACAAGGAGATGAGAAAAGAGGATGACCGGAGTGTTACTCAATTTGCTGTGAGCACGCGCTGTGAGCAGCCAATCACCGTCGAAGCGGGCACCGAGCGCGTGAGCGCGGGCACTCCTCCTTCGGGGACAGGTAGCGAGCGCGAGCTCTTATCAGGCTTGCTCAACTGCTAACTACTAAACTAAAGTCTCACTGTAACAGACTAACTTGGAGGGGCGACGCTTTTAAGTCTAAAATAAGCTGTTTGTTTCTTTATTCCTGTCATTTTTCTAATTGCAAATTACAGTATTTATACATATAAAATCTATCTAAACAGACAACAGACTTTTCTTGGAGGTGCTGTGGTTATCCCAGACATTAAAGCCCATTAGCAATATACTTGTACAAGGTTCCTATGTGCTCAATTTTGATTTATAATGCAGTGATTTTATAGTTATTGTTTATACTATTCTGTTGACTGTATTTGCTGTAATTATTGATGACAATGATTCTGATAATTTAACTGTAAATCCTAGATGATAAGTGGGAACCTAGTGCAAAGTGCTAAAGCCTTAGGTACAAGGACTGCTGCAAAGCACATTTGCCTACAAAAACATATAAATAAAATGTTTCTCTTTTAGAAATATTATGAGAAATATTAAAGAAAGTCAGTTTTTGGTGTGGCATCACGGTGGCTTTGTAGTTAGCACTGTTGCCTTGAACCTACATGGTCCTGGTTCGATTCCTGCCTCTGAGAACATGGAGTTTGCATGTGATAGGTTTGGTTTCCTCGGGATACTCCAGTTTGTGTGTATGTGTGTCCTGCGATGGATTGGCACCCTGTCCAGGGTGTACCCGGCCTTGTGCCTTAAGTTTCCTGAGATAGGTTCCAGGCTCCTCTCGACCTTGTATACAGGGTAAAGCGGTATAGACGATGAGTGAGTGAGTAAGTTTTTTGGTGTGGATTGTGCAGTTTTATATGGGAATTTGCTGCCATGTTACATAGCATCCTGAAGAATCTGACAGTTTTCCTGTAAGTCAAGTGTCTTCATTCCAAATGATGAGTGGGCTTTTACTTAACATGTTACTTACTTCCTTACATACAACAAATTTTTTGTAACATTTCATTCCTAGGTGAAAAAATAATGTTTGAAAATATATACTAACAGCACTACATTGCAGACTGTAGTTTGCACAGAGTGACAGTTCTATCTGGACTACGATGCTTTTCTGATTAAAGAAAAAAATAATTTCAATACCAGAAATCCATTTTTGGAGGTGGGGAATGTCATGGGCTCTGCTCAACAGAAAGTCAGTTATTTTGGGATTTTTCATATCTCAAACAATTCAGCAATGACAATGTCTTAATCTTATGCAGATATTTTGCTGCATCGCTCATGCACTTATACATGCAAAACATGGTACACATTTAGATCTTATTGAGCTGAACATCTTTTGCAGTGCATGTCATGGGCTCATTTCAACAGGAAGTCAGTAATTTTGGGTTGTTTGCGAATGCATTCAGTGGAATTTGATATACTTTCCTTAGGGGATTTATACGATTGCCACCAAATCAGGCCAATCTGTTAAAATGAGGATGTAAAATTGCAATAGAATTTTTGATATCTCAAACGGTTAAGCCATGAAGATGCCTTAAACTTTACCAAAAAATGACTAATAATTTCCTAAATGACATCATAGTTGATGACATCATAGTGAGTGACATCATAGTGAGTAACATCATAGTTCCAGCATCTAGCACTTTTTTCGGAGGTCTTAACATAACATTTCCACTATTCTATAATTCTCTCATAATGGTATTTCTTTTTGCCTTTTAAAAGCATTGCCATTTTTAGTGCGCATGGGTGGGGATAGTGCAGGTGCTAGGTTCCACTCATATGCTTAAAGCTATATTTCTTTTTCTTGTTTAATGGTGGTTGTCAGCCAGTAAATTTCATTACTTCCCACTGCCTACTGTTATGTCACAGTAGGACACATAAGTCGATGATGCCGCTGTCCGTTGTTAGATTCAGTGAGAACGCCAGTGACACGCCTGTGACAGACCTACCTGTGCAAACACCTCCCACCTCATCTCTATATAATATAAGAAGATACTACAGTATAATTGCTTCATGTGGTCTGCTTGGGATTCCTGTGGTGATTCTGGTTGGTTTTACTTGACCATAAAAAGTCACTCAGTAGTGATTTCTGACTGCAGTCACTCAATAATTCCAGACTGAAACAATTTTGTAACTGAGACTTCAGTAATAAAAGTGGACTCCACATTAACTAAAACACCTCTCCTGTTATACTCAACTGTCCAGTCCCCTAACACACAGAATGACTGCAAATAAACCCCTGCTATTTGATGTCACTCAAATGAGGATGGGTCCCTGTGGAGTCTGGTTTATCTCAGGGCTTCTTCCTATTGTCATCTTAGGGAGATTTTCCTATTCACCATCGCTTTCGGTTTGCTCATCAGGGACACACTGACAATTAAAATTAGTACATATTTCCTCACAGTTTTCAAACTCGTATACATAGGTTTTATAAAGAAATATGCTGCTTAAAACCTTTGCACAGAACTGTATGCCTATATTCTGTTCACTCATCTAACTATAAATGTTGTGTTTATTTTTGAAGATGACCTAAAAAGATCACAAGGCAAAGGTAAAAACAGCCACATCAAGAGGCCCATGAATGCCTACATTGTTTGGGCAAGGAAACACCGGTCTATTGTGGCCAGGGCCAATCCAAATGCCAGCAATGCTGAGGTCAGTGAGCAGCTTGGGACTGAATGGAGGAAACTGACTGAAGACCAGAAGATGCCCTACTACCTAGAGGCATCCAGGCTTAAATGGAAACAAAGCCAGCAGTTTCCAGGTAACGTGCACAGGGTTTTTATATAATTAGCTTATAACAAACAGGTCAAGCAAGAGACTATTTTTTTTGTTTGTTTTTTTGCCCCTTGTTCCATTGCTCTTTTTTTCCTTAAATGTAGATTGGGTGTATAAACCCCGTCCACAGAAGAAAAAGCGAGTCTGTCCAGAAGAAGCAGTAACAGAAACTTCCGCCATACAGAACAACCTAATATTCTCTGGTAAAATTTTTTTAATGCTATTGTTTATATTCCTTTTTACACACAATTATGATCCTTAAAGTTAAGTATTTTTCAATCTTATTGTAAACAAATTGCATGCTCACACATAATCAGTTAAAATTTTTTAAATCTGTTAGATTCTTAAAGGCAATTCATGGATTAATGAATAATCACTAACATACATAGTTGCAGTAGTAAAATCTCATAACCAAGGACTTGTACAGACACTCCAAATGATCTAAGATTAATAATCAAGAAGTTTCACAGTGGTCTTGTTTAACAATGTAATTCTTATAATTGTTGAGAAAGAGAAGTGCAGGAAAGACTTTTTATTGCTTCTATTGTAGATGCATACGTAAGAACAGGAACTAACTTGTCACTTGGATTATAAAATGTGCAATATGTCATTCATTAAAAATAACATATAAATTGCTGCAGTATAAACAGAAAAATAACAAGATAAACAGCCCCGAAACTCTTAGTTTTTAATGCACCTTTTACAATTGCTCTTTAAACCCTTCTTTCCTTAAATCTAGACCATAATTATACTCCACATGACCAAAAGAGGATGCAAGTTGGCCTCAAAGTGGCTCCTCCAGAAACTTCCTGTAATGCCTCACAAGCCACAGCCCAGACCCCGCTGCAGAGATCTAGTAAGCTATTATATGCTACAATTTGTATGCCAATTTGTTTTGGTTAATTTCATTAGCCAAGCAGCAGTTCATGAGTGCTGATATTTAGTATAAGATCACTGGTACATTTCTTTGTTTCTGTCTTTTCCTTGTATCACAATCATGCTGTTGTACTGAATATCAGCATTGCTGTATTATCTCGGATAACATCAAAGCAGTCCTGCTTTTTCACTATAACAGCACTCTTGCTTATCTAATTATATTCATTTACGCATTCATTTTTAGGATCTGTTTTATTCTGGTCACCATACACTGCGGCATATTTAATAATTTTCTTAGTCTTTTGGCTGCTCCCAGCAAGGGGTCGCCACAGCGGAATATCCAGTCCGCACAACAGCTTGGCACAGGTTTTACGCCGGATGCCCTTCCTGACGCAACGCTCCCATTTAATCAGGGCTTGGGACCGGCACTGCATCCAGTGGCTGGGGGGTTTGGGCACTGGCTGGGAATCGAACCCGGCCCTTCCGCATGGCAGGCGAAACACCTACCACTAAGCCACCAGTGCCCCGGCATATTTAATGAAGAATTAAAAAAATTAATCGACTGAATACTCATCTTTTTTTTGGAAATGCTTTATGTCCAGTACATAATTGGGTACTCCACAAAACTAGCATGTGCCGATGCATTATCCACTGATGTGCTAGTAGTATCTTAATAGTGGATTACTTATGACTGAGCTTGTTCATATGGTGATGTTTAGTTTCTGGTTTATCCGTAAACAATTTAAGTACCGTTGTCAGTAAAATAGCATATCATTCTATACTGACAGATAAAGTGAACCCTGAATTCTGCTTGTTTTTTTAAGTACCAATGAACATGCTTTATTGTTTATTTTGTAAGCCAGATGGCGAATGTCAGTCAAAAGTGAATTGCATAATGCTTTTAAATTTAATGCCAATTTTCTATTCTTTTTATCCATGAGCACAAGCCTGCCAGTCACGATAACACACAGTGACTTTTCACAAGGGAAGTAAGTCAAAACCACATATCTGATAGCTTTGTATATTTGCAGGCAGTTTGGAGAATACAGCCTCACATAGCACACCTGATCCAGTGCCAACCCTGCCTGCTCTCCCTGACGATCTTTTGGAGCCGTTATTCACCCAGACCAGGTGAGTTTTTAGCTGCACTGGAGCTGTTTCAGAAGTCAAATGTATGCAAATAAAGTGTTACTGGTATCTTAAGTAATTGCTAGAATTCTGTTTAATTTATTTTACAGCACATTGGATGATCAGGAAACGTCAATTGGGATGAACATGTACGATGACTGTTTCCCAGTCCACAATAACCTTTCTGACCTAGAACATTATATTTTTGATAAAGAGTCTGTGGCAGACACTTGGAGCAAAAACACAATCAACACAGGCCTTATTACTCCTCCAATCCTGGACACCCATGCCTTGGAAAATTTGACATGCAGCTTGCAGAATATAGCCTCACAGATGAGACCTGATCCAGAACCAAGCCCACCTTCTTTCCCTGATTATCTACTGTCCTGCATGCCTGAGCCATCATTCAGCCAGAGCAGGTGAGTTATTAGCAGCACTAGATTTTTTTCTGAAATAGTCAACTGAAAAAGTCAGATAGGTACAAATGAAATTTTACTCTTAATTAAATGCCAGAATTCTGTTTAATTCTTTTCTCAGCACCTTGGATAAACAAGAAAACTCGATTGGGTTCGATCCATATAATTACACTTTTCTGGGACACAATGACTTTTCAGCGCTAGAAGATTATCTTTTCAGTCAAGAGTCTGTGGAAGACAGCAAAGACACCCACAGCAAAGACACTAACAGCTGAAGCACCCACATCAGCACAGGCCTTAATTCTCAGGACCGATACCTTGGAAAATTATTTGGACGAATCAGGCGGGATGGGCCTGGATGATGACCTTTCCCTGATCTAGGATGACTTTTTTGCACTGGACTTTTTTGTTTGTTTGTTTGTTTTTTGAGTCTGTGGTAGACGCTCACATCAACGACTCCCACCACAGCACAGGAATACATTTTTCATCAATTAACACCCTGTCTTCTTAAATTTTTTATTCACATACTGTAAATATTTATAAATCCTGAATGTGGGATTATCGAAATCCTTGTGCACATGTAATGACTACAGTCTAGCAATATTTTACATATTAATTGAAAATGCTGTACTTACTGTTTTGAGCTAGCTCATCTTAACTTGTTGCACTTGTTATTTACTGCTATTAAATTAAAATATTGATACTAGAGGTTACCCCCACCTAATGATGTTCTTGAGATGACCTGGTAATAATATATCATCATATCAAATTAGGATACATTGTTACCTCATAGTATGAGATAAAAGTTGAATATGACCCTGCCTAATACCCTGCCTACTGTTACATTTGTTCCACTCGCATGCAGATACTGATTTCTGTGTGCTACCTTTACTTGTACACTGTTGCTCCAATGTATCGGCCTTACTTCTGCCTCAAACGTGTCTGTCGTATTCACTAATATGTGAGGTGACGTTTCACTTAAAAACTGATACCACTGCCTGCTGTTACAATTGTGAGGAATGCCAGTGGCATGCTCTTTTTATGACATAAAAAAAAGTTGATGGAATATATTAGTTAGCAAGCATCTCTGTAACAATTTGTCCCTGATATTGATGTGCTTGAAGCTATAAAAAAAATGGCATAAGCATAAGGATAAGGATTTGATCGACTTTGACAAGGGCCAAATCGTGATAGCTTAGATGACTCAATTAGAGCAACTCCAAAAATGTAGCTTTAATGGGAATTTCCCCAATCTTCACTGGTCAGGACCTGCTAAAAAAATGGTCCAAGGAAGGGGTGACATTTTTAAATGATCTATCTCATTTGTTATTTAAAAAAAAACCTTCCTGGAAAATCATACTGATGTTATAATGAAATTCCATTGCCCTCCGGACCTCTGTGTCTTAGACACACGTCTGCTGCAGGCAGTTTTTCTCTGATGGCTTGTGACTACAGTCACATAATAGTTCAGGAATGAAATTCCCACAAACATTATTGTATCTGAGCCTTAAATAACAAAAGTGGACACATTAACTTAATCATCTTTCCTGCTATACTAAATGTCCGGCCTCCAAATACACAGAATGACAGTGTATGCAGATCAACCTCCTGTTGCTATCTGATATGACCCAAATGAGAATGGGTGCCCTGTTAAGACTGATTCCTCTCAAGATTTCTTCCTATTGTCATCTCTGGAAGTTTTTGATTGCCACTGTCACCCTTTGCTTCCTTATCAGGGACAATCTAATAATTATATATATTTTTAATCTTTATGAAATGACCACTATTAAAAGAATTATAAAATAAAACTATAAATAAAACTGAATTGAATTGATAATCTGCCATTGCTGGCAAAGACAGTTGAAGTTACAAGCAGAGGCTGCATGCCCCTCACCATGGTGATCTCATCCAACATTTGTTAACATTTGTGATGCTTGTGTAGTATACTGTAGTCTGCAGATGCTGGAAAAGAGTGTCACACTATGATGTTCCTCAATGTGATGTTACTGAACGTGATGTCACTGAATGTGTCACACAATATAATGTTGCTCAATATAAGGTCACACAGAAACCACTTTTCAGCATAAGTTTAAGGCATCATGACGGCTGACCCGTTTGAGGTATCAAAAATCCCTCTACAATTTTGCATCCTCTGATCAAATCCTTTAGAGTGCTATTGAGTGTTATTGAGTGCATTTTGCAAAAATAACTGACGTGCTTTGTGTGGATACGTGCAAGTGTGTATGAGCTATGTGGCAAAATCGCGTGTGAGGGCCCCCTTGCCATGCCCAGGCCCAGACGAAGGCAAATTCCAACCTGTCTGCCAATTTACATGAGTTTTTAAGCATGTTATGAACACCCCCCCCCCCAAAAAAAACCCAAAAAGGATCTTATTATCCTTAAAAATAAGAGGTTTCTGCTAACCCTATAATGCTTGGGCCCTAGTGAGTGGTGAAGCGCGTACATACAGATACATTATGTTGTAGGATAGAAAATTAGTTATTTAAACTACACAAGAAAAGTCCACTTGGTTTTCTTTTCGAATCTGCACAGCCATAAATTGGAGAAGAGTTTTTTATTCAGTACTAAAGATGCACCAAGTCTCAGCCAATATTTGCCTACAATACATAATGATGTGTATAATGAATAAAATAAATCGACATTCAAATGTCAGACAAAGTTACATACCAGCTGGAGCATTAAACAAGTGAGTTCAATGCATTTTGCAAACAACCCAAAATAACTGACGTGCTTTGTGTGGATACGTGCAAGTGTGTATGAGCTATGTGGCACAATCGCGTGAGTGAGTGAGAAAGGGGAGTGACATTGTATTATTCAAAGAGGGAAATACATGTCAGTCTTTCCCCAAACACTTTTGTAAATAGATTTGCCTTAGGTAAAGAAGCAGATCTGGGCGTAGAGTATTATTGTTAACTGGTCTTTTCCTCTCCCTGTCTCTCTGTCGAGCTAAACATGTCGCTCCTGAGCTACCAGTGATCCAGACCCCCTCTGCACTCTGGAACTGTCTGACTTGTCCTGGTATCCCACTTCTGGCTGGAGATCTCGTCACATGGAGCATGGGACTGACTACTCAGGGCCCCAATAATATGATATGGATCAGAAAAGCGGGGGGACCCAGTGTGAGTGTTTATGTATAGGGGCCCAGAGTTCTGTGCTATGCCCATTGCCCTATATGGAGCTGCTGGAGGGCATGTACAGTACGTGATTTGGCTTATGGAAACGGTAGGCAATAATTATTATTATTATTTTTTTTGGTAGGTAGGAATATAGGAATAAATACAGTCGCACGAGTCTGTCGTTTTACCCTAACAGTACAATGATAAAATATACAGAAAACTGAGAAGTGCAGGATAAGGTGTATGGTTAGTGTTACACAAAAAAATGGCTGGGCATGCGCAGTGGAGACTTCGTATGCGATCTTGTTTTCGGAATCTCACTCTAAGCTTTTCTTAAAAATGGTCAGTTCGGAGGATAGAACAGCTCATTAGGATTAGCATCAAAGTTTAAAATCCGCGCTCTCACACCACTGCTGATTGGGTAAAAGCCCAAAAATTTCTGGTAAAAGGGCGGGGCATGCGGATGCCCCGCCCCTAACGATGACGCGAGGCCAACCCTAGCTTCGTGTACTCGTTGCCTTAGTAACAAGGCTTTGCCGTTAGCTGGAGTGAGCAAGCTGTTTTTTTCCCTTGCTTTTTAATAAAAGTAGTGTAAGTTAGTTTATTACATACCTTCCCGTTTTCCCCTACGCGAATCATTAAGCAGCAGTGATGGACTCTATGCTTTTGCACGGAGAGGCTGAAGGTTATGTGCAGGGTTTGGAAAGACTAGCACTGCGTGACATTGGGAGTCCCAGGTGAGCTTTAGGAGTGCCGCTGGTTCGAACTGTTTACCGTTTAGCAACTGCTGGGTCTGTAATGTCTTTGTAATGTCTCTGTGTCTGTGTTTCACATCTTGCTGTGAGATGAATTTTGTTTCTAAACAGTGAATTTGTTTGTTTTGCAGTTATGTGTTTAATCATTCCCTTAAACTTCTCGGACAAGGGAGCTCAAACTTTTGATGTTCTGGGGAATCAGTACAGACATAAATTATAAACGCGATTTTAACGTATACAAAAATGTTTTTGTCATTTTTTTTACACCAACAGCTTTCCACTTACAGAAATATTTTAAGTGAATTAGCCTGTATTTTAACCCATTTAATTAAACTACACAGCCAATCAGTCTAATAACTATACAAGCTCAATAATAAATATCAAATAAAAAAAAAACCATAGGACTAATCAAGGAAGTACAGCCACACGATTTTACTATTTTTAAATTTCTAATAAGGCGACGATGGTGGCTTCGTGTAGCACTGTCGCCGTGGACCTCTAGGTCCAGGTCCAATTCCTGGCCAGGATCGATTTCCGCCTGAATGCATGGAGTTTGCATGTTCTCCCTGTGCTTGTTGGGTTTCCTCTGGATACTTTGGTTTCCTCCCACAGTTCAAAGATAGGAAGATTAAGCTAATTGGCGTTCCCAAATTCCCTGTAGTGTGTGAGTAAGTGTGTTTATGTGTGTGCCCTGCGATGGATTGGCACCCTGTCCAGGGTGTACCTCACCTTATGCCCTAAGTTTCCTGGGATAGACTGCAGGCACAACTCTGTACACAGGATTAAGCAGTATAGACAATGCCAATTATAGATTTCCGTATTAAGTAAGTTAGGTGAATTTGGTATTGCTAGTCACTTTAAATATGCACTTGTCCTGATATTAAGAGATTGAGGAAAATGGGTAATCGATAAATCATTAACTCAATTGATGGATGGCATTGGTGGTAGGGTTCTCACTTACCATACAGAAGGTCTGGGTTTAATTCCCACTCAGTGCCCAAACCCCAGCCCACCCTAGAAATGGTAGTGCGTGAAAATCCCTGTAACTGAGCAGATTGTGAAATACTCAGACCGGCACGTCTGGCACCAACAACCATGCCACGCTCAAAATTGCTTAAATCACCTTTCTTTCCCAGTCTGACATTCAGTTTGGAGTTCAGGAGATTGTCCTGACTAGGACCACACCCCTAAATGCATTGAAGCAACTGCCATGTGATTGGTTGATTAGATAATTGCATTAATGATAATAATAATTTGCAAATAAATTCTTTAAAAATCCTACAGTGTGAGATTTTTTTTTCTTATTTTGTCTACCATCTATGATTCATATGAAGTCTTAATTAAGAAAATATAAAATAATTTTTAAAATTAAGACTTAAAGAATGAATTAAGTAGTGTCTTAAGTATACTCACCCCAATATGTTTACTTTCAAGTACACAATTTTTGATAAACCACAAAGCTTGATATAATGATTGGCAACTACTGTTTGCAATATTGGGCACCGTTTATGTACATGTAACCCTTAACAAAAAGTCATATTGTAAAAAAAATATTTTTGCGATGTAGTTACTTACATTCTACACACATTCTTTCCAATAGGTGGTTTCGGCAACATGAATACATTGAGAAACTCAATATGCAAGCTATTCTTCATGCCAGTGCTAATCAAGAGGAGTTTATCAAAGACATTTTTGTGTCACTTGGAAAGGTAATACAAGTGAAGTGGTTCTGAATCTCTGTGCTGTTTACTGTTAGAGGGTAATGTTTAATATGAATATGAAAATTCTGATGAATGATATACGGAAAGTGTGTTTTGTGCAGATTCCCACACTGATTCATGAAATGATACTTGTTGAAATCTGGAAGCACAAAGTGTTTCCTATCCTTTGCAAGCTTCAGGACTTCAGCCCAAAGAGCACCTTCCCACTGTACATGGTGGTATGTGCTCATTTCCTAATGTTTGAAATTAATAGTTAACATTAAAAGTAATAACTAAATTACATATATTTATTTCCATATTCTCAGATTCATCATGAAGCTACACTGATAAATCTTTTGGAGACAATCTTATACCATAAAGTAAGGATAATTTATTTTATATTTTTTGTTATTTTGGTAGACTTTTTTTGTTTGTATTTTATTTTATTTTTCACGATATCTTCCAGCCACATCTATTTAATACATAAGTTTATTATTTTTTAAATTCTGAAATGCTAGTGATTTTTTGAAAAAAGGAGAAGTAATCTATGTTCTTGATGAAATAAGGCTTTAAATTATTCTGTTGTATAAAACATGGTTACTAAAAGTAATGTCGACGTGAAGCTGTGAAAATAAAGGTTTGGCGATGTTGCAGGAATCATGTGAGGCAGCAGAAGATGCTGTTGTGGACCTTGTGGATTATTGCCATCGTAAACTAACTCTGCTGGCAGGGCGCTGTGCCCGGGGAGAAATGCCCACTGAAGACAGAACCTTACACACAGACGTCTCAAACATAAACTCTGTACAGGTAAAGGAGTAAACATAAAGTTAAAAAAGCATTGTTTTTCTAACTCTTAACCATGATCGAAGTTATTGATTAATACGGAGCTGAATTATTTCTTACTTGTACTGTACAGCTTATGCTGTACACTATTATGAGGAGGAACTTTTTGAAAATTTGGCTTGCATCAAACATTCTGGATATTCTTCACTTCATAAAAGAATTGAAATTTGTGTACACCCCAATACTGTATTGTATTTATGTTATCTGTCATAGGAGCTGCAAAATCAGAGTTCAGTGTTAGAATTTGAGCTCTCTCTCAAGGCTCTCTCTGTGCTACGCTACATCACGGATTATGTGGAGAGGTGTGTTATGCTTTTAGACTTGTTCAGTGTGACATGAAACAGCATTTGCTTAAACCTTTGTAGTATTTGCTGCTTAATGATGAGGCTTCTTATTTCTCTTTAATGCAGTTTGAGTTTGAGCATTCTCACAAGGATGCTGAATGTTCATAACCTGCCTTGTGTGCTAGTTCAGCTTGTAGAGCATTGTCCCTGGAGTCGTAAATCTGGAGGTCAGTAACCCTATAACAGGGGACTTTTTTTTACCAAATATTTGACAAATAATACCTTTTCATACAAATACAGTAAGGGTATTTATTAAAAGAAAATTCTTTCTAAAGTTTCAACTTTTATCTGTGTGATGATATAATTCCTAAATGTTCAGGAATGTTTGACTAATAAACGTAGAATGGTCAACTTGATTTATGCTTAGGTATAATTAGCTTTGAAAACTATTAATCCAACGCAAATGCAAACTCCACGCTGATTTCTTCTGTAGGTAAGCTGCAGAAGTACGAGAGTGGGAAATGGAGAGAGATCCCTGCAGAGGACCAGCTAAAAATGACAAAATTAGAAGCGCAGGTGTGGATTGCTTTGCTGAATCTACTACTTAAACCAGACTGCCAGAGAAAATATGATTTTAACAACTTCAACAAAAACCAGCTCTTAAAGGTAAAGCATATCAGTACTAAACAGCTTACGCCCTAGATATGTGTTCTACATTCAGATTATATGCAAAAATATTAAAGGCATATATAGCCACCCCGCTGAACAACTGTAATAGTCATAACATATTTAACAAAATCATACAGTCATGTGTAAGAACATAATAAAAATCATCTGATCAAAGTGGGTCTTAAAAATCTAAAAAAAAATTTAAAAAAAACATGTGGGCAATACTAAGCATGCCATGATTCAACTGCTTTTAGATCCACCTGTTTGATTTATTCAGTCTCTCATCATTGTGAAGGATTTTTTTGTCCATTCTTCTTTACAAGAAGTAAGAGACTTTGGGGAATTCGCATATACTGTACACAGCACTCCAAGTTCCCATCACAGCATTTCAGTTGGGTTGAGATCTTTACTTTCACTAGACCATTCTTTCAATAGACAATTCTTTTATTTGACAATTCAAATACTTCTAATAGACAATTCTTTTATTTTTCAGCCATTCTGATGTGAATTTACTGGTGTGCTTTGAGTCTTTGTCCTGTTGCATAACTCAATTTTGCCCAAGCTTTAGCTGTCAGACCGATGGCCTTACATTTGCCTCTAGAATACTCTGGTGTACAGTTGAGATCAGGGTCACATATACAGGTGTCCAGGTCCTGCAATACAAGCCAAAATCATCACCCCTCTTCTGGTTTGTTCAGATGCAGTTTTGCGAACCTTCGTCAGGCTTGACTTCTATTTTTTTTTTTTTTTTTTTTAGACAGAAGAGATTTCTCCTGGCAATCATTCCAAACAAACCTTACTTTTTTAGTCTTCTTATAATTGTGCTATCATGGAATGTTTAACATGGTCAGTGAGGCCTGTGGGGTCTGTGATCTACAGTAACTCTAAGCATTGCACGGTCTGACCATGGGGTGAATGTGTTGGGACATCCACTCCTGGGAAGATTAGCAAAAGTCTTGAATGGTTTCCACTTCTGAATAATCTTTCTCACTGTAGAACATAGAACTCTAAATTGTTTGAAACTAGTTTTACAACCTTTTCAGTTGGTTGTGTAGCAAGACTTGGTTTTCTTTCCAGTCTTTCCCCTTTAGCATTGTGTTAACACACACCCGAATGCTTCGGACTAGCAGACTCCCAAACCGTCTGCTTTTATACAGGTCTGCATACCTGTTGATAATCAGTTAGTTAAGTGCTGATGATTAGTAGCACCTGACCGCAAGTAAGCCTCTTAAATTCTGTGCAAGCAGTAAGGGTGTGGACTTAGTCTTGTCTGCATGGTTTTTCCATTCAGTTTCATTTTTGTTAAATAATGGCACAGTGCTAGTGATGGCAAGATGAAGCTTCTTAAAGCTCTGAAGCCTTCCAGCAAAGAATGTAAGACGTCATTTTACCAGTAGTGTATTGTATGTGATCCTCTCAAAGCTGTCTTGCCCTAGGTTAGGCATGGGAATGATACATGATTTTTATTATACTATGCATTTTTTTATTGTAAGCATAAGATAATACCCCATTTAAACCATCTGTTGTTGTCTCATCCTATTAATGTGTTAGTCTTTTTTTTCTGTGCCTGTTGATCAAATGCCCCATGGTAGTAGCAAACATACCAAAATCAATTTTTCAACTGCAGCAATGTTACTAAGAAGATAAAGAAAACATTATAATACAAAAAAAAAATAATAATAATAATACAAACCCAATTCCAAAAAAGTTTGAACACTGTGCAAATTGTAAATGAAAACAGAATGCAATAAAGTGGAAGTTTCACATTTCAATATTTTATTCAGAATAGAATTTAGATAACATATTAAATGTTGAAAGTGAGAAATTTTGAAATGTCATGTCAAATATTGGCTTATTTTGGATTTCATGAGAGCTCCAAAAAAGTTGGGACAGGTAGCAATAAGAGGCTGGAAAAGTTAAATGTAGGCCTACATATAAGAATCAGCTGGAGGACCAATTTGCAACTTATGAGGTCAATTGGCAACATAATTGAGTATAAAAAGAGCCTCTCAGATTGGCAGTGTCCCTCAGAAGTCAAGATGGTCAGACGACCACCAATTCCCCCAATGCTGCGGGGAAAAATACTGCCGCAATATCAGAAAGGAGTTTTTCAGAGAAAAATTTAGTTCGAAGTTATCATCATCTACAGTGCATAATATTATCCAAAGATTCAGAGAATCTGAAACAATCTCTGTGTGTAAGGGTCAAGGCCGGAAGACCATACTGGATGGCCGTGATCTTCGGGCACTTAGACAGCACTGCATCACATACAGGAATGCTACTGTAATGTAAATCACAGCATGGGCTCAGGAATACTTCCAGAAAACATTGTCGGTAAACACAATCCACTGTGCCGTTCGCCATCTAAAACTCTATAGGTCAAAAAAGAAGCCATATCTAAACATGATCCAGGAGCACAGGTGTTTTTTCTGGGCCAAGGCTCATTTAAAATGGACTGTGGCAAAGTGGAAAACTGTTCTGTGGACAGACAAATCAAAATTTGAAGTTCTTTTTGGGAAACTGGGACGCAATGTCATCCAGACTAAAGAGGACAAGGACAACCCAAGTTGTTATTAGCGCTCAGTTCAGAAACCTGCATCTCTGATAGCATGGGGTTGCATGAGTGCATGTGGCATGGGCAGCGTGGAAAGGCACCATCAATGCTGAAAGGTATATTCAAATTCTAGAACAACCAGTTCTCCCATCCAGACGTCGTCTCTTTCAGGGAAGACCTTGCATTTTCCAACATGACAATGACAGACCACATAATGCATTAATTCTAACATCATGGCTGCGAAGGAGAAGGATCCGGGTACGGAAATGGCCAGTCTGCAGTCCAGATCTTTCACCCATAGAAAACATTTGGCGCACCATAAAGAGGAGGATGCGAAAAAGAAGCCCTTAGACAGTTGAACAACAAAAAGCCTGTATTAGACGAAATTCCTAAACTTTAGCAACTTGTCTCCTCAGTCCCCAGGTATTTGCAGACTGTTATAAAAAGAAGAGGGGATTCCACACAGTGGTAAACATGGCCTTGTCCCAACTTTTTTGAGATGTGTTCATGCCATGAAATTTTAAATCAACTATTTTTCCCCCTAAAATGATACTGTATTTATTTATTTATTTATTTATTGCACAGATATTTACAGAACTAGACAGGGAACACAATTAACAACACAGCAAATAATCCTGCAAATAATAAACCCATAATACTAAAGAAAATATACATCAGGGATAACATTCAGAGCACCTAAAAAATAACCGGTAATCCCGAATCGCCAATCACTTTGAACGTCATTCATGACGTTAGTCGCCATAAACGATACAAGCCTCAAACGCACTAAATAGTCCCTGCATTTCTCGACACACGCTTCAAAGCATCGGCACAGTATGTCTCATCACTACATAGTGCTAAAAGTTATATTTTATTTTACGTTTTATTGTAATATATCACGTATTGTAATACCCACCATGATCAGATAATTTTTATTATGTTGTTGCACAAAAACACATAGTATTAAAAAAGGGGGTACTAACTTTTAAACATGACAGTATAATACTATTTTGAAAACATGACAGTAAATTTGACATCTTCCTTACCTACATATTTAGTCTATTATGATTTTATGACAATCGTTGTTTTTTGTGTGTTTGTGTATTTGTTTGGGTGTTTGTAGCTTCGTGGATTTCTGACAGAGGTTCTCATTGATCAACTGCCAAATCTTGTAGATCTTCAGCGTTTCCTCAGCCACTTAGCTGTTACAGACCCTGCTTCTCCAAAAAAAGACCTGATACTCGAGCAGGTAGCATGCTGTGTTGTTTGCAAAATTACATTTATTTGACAAAGTAAATATTTACATGTTAACTATGGCAAATACGCCACATGCATCTAGCTACCAGAGATCTGGAATGAGATTGTTGCAGAGAACTCTGGGAAATGGAAGGCCATAGCTAAACACCAAGTTAAGAAAGTCTTCAACCCAACTGATAGTGAGCTGAGAGAACAAGCGAACAGGTAAGTTATTAATTTTGAACATTTCTTTCTTTTGCAATCTAGTTTCTTTTCACTTTGGGGAATTCTTATTTTTTTTGTATGTGTCTGTGTGTGTGCTGCTCAGGCTGGCAGAGACTTACAGTCTTGATGTGATGGAGTATCTTATCCCAGATAAGCCAAAGTGTGGTGCATGTGGAGCGGTGGGGGCAAAACGTTGCTCCCGTTGCCAGGGAGAGTGGTACTGCAACAGGTACATTATCATACATTTTAACACACTCTAAAGCAAAAAGTTCATTGTTTTAAAAGAATATTACCTAATGGCCCAGAAGTCTGGATCCATAGGCAAAATTGTGTTTGAAATGATAAAATATATCAAATGCTTAAATTGTGTATATGCTAAATACAAGTATGTTAAACATTTTTTTAATGTATCAGAACTGTTGTTACATGCAAAGATGATTTCCTCCTTTAGTGCAAAGATTGTTCTGATTGTGATAGACCACTTTCTTAAAATGAACACAAAGATTGAAGAGTGTGCTATGACTGGTTCTATCTGATTTTCTATTGTTATTTCTGCAGCCATAAAATAAAAAGAAAAATATAAAATTTATGTTAGGAAAATATCCTATCCTGAATTTTTGGCAACCCTATATATTATATTATTATAAATAATACATTTTATTTTTTAAATGTTATTATAAATTTGTACCTTTGTTCATGATCCAAAATTGTAAAAAAAGCTTAAATGTAGTTTGGTCTAGACTGCAGTTTTATGAAGAAATGCCTTCCTTTACAGAGAATGCCAGGTGAAGCATTGGCCCAAGCACAAACTCACATGCCAAATGATTGCAGAAGCCACAAAAAATCTACAGAAAGAGCTGAACATCAAGACCTGAGGGACTCCACCACTTACTGATAAGAAAAAGGGACTTAATTTGCACTCTGACAGAGATCTGAGGAACAAATCAGTATAAACGCCATCATCTGAATGACTGACATGTTAGGTTGCTGTAGTGCTATAAACAAGCATTTCTGATTTTTTTCCCTCATATTTGTCACACTTAAATGATTTTAGATCAACAAACAAATGTAACCCATGTAAATACAAAATGCATTTTTTAAATGATGATTTAAAAACCTGCCTGTCCCTATGTAAAAAAAGTAATTGCCACTAAACCTAAAAATTAGCTGAGTTAAAGCTAATAAGCTGAGTCGGTGGCAACAACTCTAATAAAGTGTTTGTGATAACTGGCAGCAAGTCTTTCAGATCACTGTGGAGGGTAAATTTTGGTCAAATCTTTTGTGCAGAATTGTTTTAGTTTAACCACATTTTCAAGCATGAATGGCCTGTTTAGACCAGAAGGGGAAGCTACAGCATCTTAATCGGATTTAAGTCCAGACTGACGTAGTGTTCTAACACTTACGTACACTGAGAAAATGCTTTATATACAGTATGCTGCAAAGTTTCAAACAACTGAACAAGACTTTAACATGTTTATAACTATATACATATATATTGTATGTTTTATTTACACAAAATGGATCAGCTTTCCTAACCTACAGTGTAATGGTTTAATAGCATTATACATTATTTAAACTTTTGTATATGAAACTGTAATATGAGAATTAAAAAATACTATACTTTGGTTGAGTAATATTATATTAAAAATGCATTAGATTCAATTGGGGTTTATGATATGTGTTTATCATTTTTGTGTTCCATTGATGATATTGAACAAAAAAGTTAGATACATGTATTACATCAGTCTGATGGTCTTGCTGATGTACTGAGTGATAATAGATGAGAACATGACTATGCATCTGAATAATATTTGTTCAATTTCAAATCCTACTTTCATCCAAAAAACCTCGGAAAAAAGTTACCATAGTTGTTCATACTCACCTTAGTGACCATAGTCCTTTATTCCTTGGATCACTTTTGGTAGGTCCTGACCACTTCTGCCTGGGAACATTAGGGAACACAAGACCTGCAGTATTAGGGTTGCTCTGCCTCTGACCCAATCCTCTAGCCATTACGATTTGGCTGTTTTCAAAGTAGCTACATTTTCAATATCTTGTTACAATGGTGGTTGGAACTGGGTGGGATAAATTAGGCAGCAAGTACATTAAACCTTTTTTTTCCTGAAGTTGATGTGTTGGAAGCAAAATAAATGGGCAAGCATAAGGATTAGAGTGACTGACAAGGGCCAAATTGTGATGGGTAAAGGACTAGGTCAGAGCAACTCCAAAACTGCAGGTCTTGTGAGATGTTACTGGTCTGCTGCAGTGGTCAGGACATAGCAAAAGTAACCCAAGAAAGGAAAAGCGGTGAACCTATGGCAGCATGGGTGGCCAAGGCTCATTGATGAGTGACAACTCATACGCATCTGTTTCTCCAGTACTTGGACTAACCCCCCGAAAAAAAAAACCCTCTTTCCGGTTGTGTTGGACTAATGGCACTTAGTTATTAACCTAGGTAACCCAGTGTAAGTATGTGTAAGTATGTATCCAATGATGTAAACGTTAAAGCACTTTTTGTAAGTCGCTCTGGATAAGAGCGTCTGCCAAATGCCTAAATGTAAATTGATGTACATGGGAGGACTGTTCTTCAGTAAATATGGAGTGATATCCCAGACATTTTTTAAAAGGAACTGAAAATTGCATTTGCAATTGCGTTTCCCATATGTGGACGCATAAAACGTGACATAAATTCGAAAAAAATAATTGCAAACTTTGCATTACCGTTTGCTTTTTGCACCTTTGCGAACGCACACTGCCAAATTTCAAATGAAAAAGCAAAGTCCATTTGCCATCTCTTACAACTCATGAGCCTGTCATATTTAAAAAGCTAAATCAAGAACCACGTTTGTTTTTTCACTTTCTCTGCGTCGTGCGTGTAGCCTGCCAAAACTCAAACGCAATCGCTAATCCATTGCTCTAGACGGAAATCTGTCAATCAGCGTCAGGGGTGGGTCTATACTATGGGGCGTGATTGTAAGGGGAGTGACGTCACTCGCAGTCGACGACCAAGAGGGGGAAATGTTAGCAATGGGGGATAACCGAGACTATCTCATCTGTTTATCAAGAAATAAACACACAAAAATGACAAATCGCATATTTTCTTACTCTGGAGTGGACAAACAAGCTATTACAAATAAATATATTTTTAGATCTTCTATTGTTACAGCCTGGTGGAGCTAAATCTGTCAAAAACGCTGCTTACCGGCGCTTTATAGCGATGTAGTAACTAAGGGACCGTCCAAAAAAAGTGTGAGGTTCAGTTTAATATTAATTCAGTTGTTCATTTTTTATTAGGAAAAGAAAAATGAAATCAACCTAAATGAGAAAAACGTTGTAGTTATTAGCAGTGATAGAGTGGATTATAGTACAACTGGTTTTACATGTGTAATCCACATAAAGCTATTGGATATTTTTTGTAAAAATGTATTTAAAAAAACATTATTAAACTAAATATTGCAAATAAAATTGTTGTATTTATTAGCAGGGATAGAGGGGATTATAGTACAGTATAATTATTATATATTTTATATACATAATATAAGACACCCCGACTCTCGAAATTATCTGTACCCAACAAACAAATTTGATCATAAAATAAGCAATATAAAAAGACATGTTGTATAGGGAAAACATGTTGTTTAGTCCAAGTACTGGAGAAACAGATGCGTCTTGAGTCGTCGTTTAAAGATAGTCAAAGTCTCTGCTGTACGGACACCTAGAGGAAGTTCATTCCACCACTTAGGTGCCAGAACAGAAAAGGGCCTGGATGAATGCCGCCCTCGATCCCTGAGAGATGGTGGGATGAGGCGAGCAGTGCTGGAGGATCGGAGGGAACGTGGTGCAGTGCGTGGTGTGATTAGAGCAGAGAGGTAAGTGGGTGCTGGGCCATTTTTAGCTTTGTAGGCAAGCATCAGTGTTTTGAATTTGATGCGGGCAGCTACAGAAAGCCAGTGCAGGGAGTGAAGGAGTGGTGTGGTGTGGGAGAACTTGGGAAGGTTAAAAACAAGACGTGTTGCTGCATTCTGGATCAGTTGCAGAGGACGAATCGTGGACAGAGGCAGGCCTGCCAGGAGTGAGTTGCAGTAGTCCAGTCTTGAAATAACAAGGGACTGAACAAGCACCTGAGTAGCCTGTGAAGAAAGAAATGGGCGAATTCTTCTGATATTGTAAAGAAGAAATCTACAAGAGCGAGTAAGGTTAGCGATGTGTGGGGAAAATGACAGATGATTGTCCACGGTTACCCCAAGATTGCGGGCGGTGGTTGAAGGAGTGATTTGGTTGTTGTCCATGGATATCACAAGGTCTTGACCTGGAGATGAGTCACAAGGGATAAACAACAGTTCGGTTTTACTGAGATTGAGCTTCAGCTGATGAGCAGACATCCAGGATGAGATGTCTGCCAGACATGCTGAGATCCGGGTGGAAACCTGAGTGTCAGAGGGAGGAAAGGAGAGAGTAAGTTGGGTGTCATCTGCATAACAATGGTATGAAAATCCATGCGATGATATAACCTTACCAAGAGACCGGGTATAGAGGGAGAACAAAAGAGGACCAAGTACTGAGCCTTCGGGACACCAGTATAAAGTCTATGTGGGGCAGATGTAGATCCCCTCCATGTTACCTCATATGACCTATCTTCTAGGTAAGAAGCAAACCATTGCCACGTTGTTCCAGAAATTCCAAGACTTGTAAGAATAGATAATAGAATCTTGTGGGTTACTGTGTCAAATGCAGCTGACAGGTCCAGGAGGATGAGGACAGATGACAGTTTAGCAGATCTAGCGGCATGGAGCTTCTTAGTGAGTGACAGAAGGGCAGTCTCTGTAGAATGTGCTACTTTGAATCCAGATTGGTTGGGATCATTAAGGTTGTTCTGTGAGAGATAAAGAGACATTTGGTTATAAACAGTTCTTTCAAGAATTTTGGACATAAAAGAGAGAAGTGATACCAGGCGATAATTGTTAACTTCTGATGGGTCCAGGGAGGGTTTCTTGAGGATGGGAATAACCCTTGCCTTCTTAAAAGCAGCAGGAACATGACCAGATGATATGGAATGGTTGATGATGGTTGTGGTGAAAGGAAGGAAGTCTCGTGAGATGGCCTGGAGCATTGTGGAAGGGAGCAACAGGTGGTGGGGTTAGATGATGAGATGATCTGCTGAATCTCATCAGATGACAAGTTGGAGAATTCTGCTAAGGGAGGGAAGGGAAGGTCCTGAGGTTCTGCCGTAGGAGTTTGTTTGGGGACTGGGGGATTGCTGCAATCTTCTTATCGTAGAATGTGGCAAAATCGTCAGCAGTCAGGGAGGAAGGGGCAGGAGGAGTCGTATATTTGATAATAATAATAATAATAATAATAATAATAATGCGAATTTTTGATTGTGATGTCCTAATATATTTGATAGAGATTTTGTGGGGGGTGCAATCCGTGGCAGGGGGGCATTTTAGCGCATACAGTAACACGAACGGAGCAGTGAAAAATTTAATGGAACTTTCTGGCTGTTAAAGCGGTGACGTATGATGTACAGAACACACCGGTCATATCCTCGATATTATGTGTGTATTGCCTGTTTGTTTAAGTCTAATTCAGTGGAGATTTTATACCAGGATGTTTGGATTAATTGAGTATTTTCAATTCCGATTGTAAACAATTTGCATACTCGAAGTTAAATACTCAAATTTCCTTATCGTTCTTTTGCGAAGTCAATATATCATATCAATGATTATAGCAAGCGTGTCAGATACAGTGGTAAGTTATACTCAAATATTATATTCTAACATTTATATAATATATAAATGTTATCGTGTTAATAGTATAGTAAAAAATACGCACTTTTTTATGAGTGTAAGTTTTATTTAAACAGTTAAGTGAGAAAATAGCTAATTAGATACATAAGACAAATTAATGAAGCCCGACTAGTTTTAACAGAGTTAACAAACTAAACGAATAAATACAGTGAGGGCTGCAAAAATACTGTCCACAAAATAGTGTCCAAGATTGCAAAATCTGTCTCCCTCTCGTGGTGTAATATTATAAGGGAATATTAGGCAAAACATAATCAGTTTTAAATTTGTTGAATTCTTAAAGGGTATTCATCGATTAATGAATAATCATTAATATCCCTAGTTTCTGTAGTAAAATAATCAAGAACTTGTACAGATACTCCTATTATACTCCTTTGATATATAATTTATAAAGACTAATATTCAGAAGTTGGACAAGTACATGTACTTCATTACTGTACTTAAATACATATTTTACGTATGTATTTTTATTTTTTATTTTTTACCTGGGTACAGACTATACTTTCTGACTTTTAGTCCGCACAGAAAGTACAACACACGTCTGTACGTAACTACATTTCCGCATGGCGTTGCTTGACCTAACCACAGTGGTGTTTAGTATTTAAAGCAGGAATGTCGCCACCTGCTGATCATAATGCGCAATTACGTGACTTGCCTTTCGTTCGAGACCCTGGATTCGGTGTCAATCCATCGCAGGACACACACACACACACACACACACACAAGTGTGTTTTGACTGTGGGAGGAAACTGGAGTACCCGGAGGAAACCCACCAGGCATGGGGGGGAACAGGGGAATCAAACCCAGGCCCTGGAGGTGCAAGGTGACAGTGCTAACAGGTGTTTGAAATCAGAAGCGGAGCTGATTGGAGACAGCGATGAAAAAACTTGTTCAGAATCAGGAAACAGAGAGAGAGAGAGAGAGAGAATAATAATGGAAAGGAATACATTAATCCAGCAGTTATTATCAGGAGCATATACACTAGAATAACATTCACGTCCTATGATTCACTCTTGAGTTGTAAATTTACATATAAATGAATCCACAAATGTTGAATGTGACAGCGTCAAATTGTATCATAGGTTCTGAGGTACTCTGTTTTATCAGTAAATGTAAATCAGCAGCTGGTTGATATTTATTGCATGTGCACATGAGCAAAAATGTGTGCATATGTTAAAAAAAAATGGCACTTTGATTGGCCACAAAAAAATTTAATTATAATATTATTATATAACTTTAACATTGGTTTTAGGGTGGGTATGTGGTTAGCATTGTTGCCTCACAGGACTAGGGGTTGAATCTCATCTCTGGTATGTGTGTGTGTGTGTGTGTGTGTGTATGTGAGTTTGCATGTTTTCCCCATGCTTGGTGGGTTTCCTCTTGGTACTCTGGTTTCCTCCCACAGTTCAAAGACCTGCAGTGTTGGTTGATTGGCATTTCCAAATTGCCCATAATGTATGTTTGGTTGTGTATGATTGGTTGTGCTCCAGGCCCCTGGTGCGGTACACATGATAAAAGATATAGATAATGTATGGATAAAGCTTTAAGACTTTACATAACACATTACACTTTACATAACACATTATACTTTGCTAAATTATGCATCAATCTATTTATCTGTGTTGAGAAATTATCCCATTCTCCCACCCACAACACCCACGAGTGATGTCAGTGTATCTCTGGCACTGTTAAGAGCTCATAACACATTTCAGTTTAAGCAGATTGCAAAAGTGACTTGCAATGTTATCTTCTTTATTAAACTGCAGACTAAAAAAACGTTCATTTAAACGGTGGTGTAGTGGTTAGCACTGTCTCCTTGCACCGCCAGGGTCCGGGTTCGATTCCCGGCCAGGCTTGATTCCTGTCTCTGTGTGTATGGAGTTTGTATGATCTCCCTGTGGTTGGTGGGTTTCCTCCGGGTACTCTGGTTTTCTCCCAAAGTCCAAAGATATCCAGGTTAGGCTAATTGGCATTCCCAAATTGCCCGTAGTGTGAGTGTGTGTATGTGTGTGTACCCTGCAATGGATTGGCACCCTGTCCAGGGTGTACCCTGCCTTGTGCCCTAAGCCTCCTGGGATAGACTCCAGGTCCCCGCGACCCTGAATACAGGATAAAGCGGTATAGAAGATGAGTGAGTGAGACTACAAAAGAAAGTAACAACATAACAGAAAAAACTAAACAAAATACTGCATCTTACATAAATTAGGTGTTAAAAATTTATACTACTGCATATAAGCAATCTAAGTTTTTAATCTTACAAATAAAATAAAAAATGAACACGGTAGCACATTGGTTGTCCTTGGTATCTGTAAATACTTTACCATTAACAAAGAAAAGTTGTTTGTAAAAATATCCTAAAGGAGAAAATCAGGCAAATTAACTGTAAAGGGACATTATGTCAATTTTATATTTGTCCAGATTGTTCATTTTAAGTTAACTCCAACCACATGTAGAGTAAATAAACCCAACATAAAATGTCAGAAGGGGCATTAAAATGTCTGTGGGATCCACAGCTGCATCAGGAGGCTGTCATTCTCACAATCAGTTGTCGTTGTCGTAGATGCAATCTGGAAAACCAAAGTGAGGCAAAAGGGTCATGATAAGATCATACTGTATCTGTACTGTAATCTTATTCTGAAGGCAAACAACCTCCCCATCACCAGAGTCAGACTGATCCTATTTCATCTGCTTTACTAATGCATTATATGGCCAAAAGTTTGTGTACAGTAGAACATGACACCCACATGTGCTTGTTGAACATGCCATTCAAAATTTCCTATGACACTGTAATAATCTCTATAATCTAGATTTTGGAGCATGGCTTAGGGAATTTGGGCTCCTTCTCTTACAAGATCGATGCACTGATGTTGGGTGAGGAGGACGGTGTTCCATTTAATCAGAAGTGTTCAGTGGGCATGTGGTCAGGGTTCGGTATATTAGCTCACTTAGAAATAGGTTTGGGCCTCTTAAATTTCCCTTAAATGTACAGTATATATATACTCTCAACATTTTTGCAGTTCTTATTTAATCTGCATAGTTATTGAATGTTGTGTACTTACTTTGCAAAGTGTCTTTGTCTATAACTAGTGTATAGTGTTATTAAGTAGCCCTGTACGTTTTGAGTCACAAACAGCCAGAATTTAAATTCCTTGTGTGTCAACGTGTTTGGCAAAATAAAACCCGATTCTGATGGGTTGCAATGGTCAAGTGTCCACATACTTTTGACCACATAGTGTAATAGGTGTAATAAGTGTAAATCTCAGTTAAGGACATTATTGTCTATTGTGATTTTCTTATGTGAACGGCTTGGTTATATATTTTATGCCTTATAATAATAATAATTATTATTATTATTATAATAATACATGTTTGGACTACATACCATCACCAACATCATCATAGATGTCATTATCCCTGTTGGAGCAGAAAGAAATGTTTATTTTTATTGTCTGTTTTCACACCAAAACATTTATTTAGATATAAAAAAAAAACTTTGAAGCAGAACTCACTCAGCCTGCACGTTACTGCTTGCAACATATCCGACTGAAAACAAAACAGTGTACAGGGTTACATTATTTCATCAGTTCGTTTGTTTACTATATGTATTTGTTTGATTAGGATTGAGAGGTGCAGCTCAGTTCACTCACATTTTCCCTCCTTGTTCCTGCAGATGAGTTTGTCATTGTCTGAGTTGCTGATGACGTCCAGGATGTCTCCTGCCTGCACTGCCAGTTCCTTCCCACTGCCTTTCTTATTATTGATTATAGTCACTTGATAAAGAACCTTGATCTCTCCATCAAACTGTAAATATACAAAAGCTTCTTACAACAATGCATGTAAAAGTCAGGACTAAAGATACTTATGAGATCATCGTGACACAATGTGATAAAAGTCACATTAAAATATCTCTAGCTGATGCACTGTGTGAAATTTCATACCTCAATGCTGTGGAATTCTAGATTGTTATCAAAGGAGGTTGATTATATTTCTATAACAGCAGCTCTGACAGGAGTTGCCACTAGTCACAGGTTTGTATTAACGTGCCTGTTTAGGTATATTATTGTATCTGTATTAACAGCTCATTTACAGGCACATGCATGGTAGCTGACCTACAAATCAGGTCTAACGGTTTTTATTCAGTGTCAGAACTTTGTAGCAGTCAAGGCTACAACTCTGAGTCCTTAGACACAGAAAAGTCTTTCAAAGGAACTTGTATATGCATTGTGGTTTCTTAATGTCTGAACTTCAGGTGGGTGAAAAAATAGAGGCTGGTGAGGAAATGACCGTTTGTAATGTAGATGCTAACAGGAACTAACTTGTCACATGGTTGTAAATGCAGACAGGAACTAAAATTGTGAGTTGGGAACTGAAGAAATGTCAGACTACTTGGTGATTGGTCAACAGAATAGTTTAAGACAATTTATCTAAAAGAGTATAATGATATGCAGTGTTGTGCATGACTGCACTAAAAGAACATTGTGCACTGAACATGCTCTTTTTTTGTGTGTGGTGAGCTGAATGTTTTAGTTTTCAACTAAGGAAGATGCAAATAAGCATCATTAACATGTGTGGTGATGAATGTGAGTGGCTAATATTGCTAATTTAGACTTCCCGCACAATGATTACAGCTACTAGAAATCATATACTGTACAATATCCCTAAAATATATGTTTTGCGAGGGAAAGAATATAAGAGAGAGAGAGAGAGGATGTATTGATCCATTTTGTGTACCTTAAACTTCTTTCTGAATTCCTTCTCCTCTTTTTCGAGTTTTTTCTGCTTTTTCGGGTCATCTACCTTAACCTCAGGTTTTGCCAGCTTTGATTTGGAAGGAGGCATGCTGTAAAATAATTATCAATATGGGAGCATATGTGAAGGTGTGCACATGTTTTGTTTAGCATTTTAGCCTGTTAGTTAGTATTTCCTGTAGGAAATGGTGTACCTGCTGGGAGGCTGCGGTGTGTCAACGTCATCATAAATTTCCTCACCTCCTGAAAATAAAACACAGTTTAACAAATAATTCATAGGTCAGCAACTGTTACTAGTCTCATTTTCATAGTAACATTATGAGAGGCCTTTTAATGACAAGCATATTTTGTACGAAAGGGAAATCAGGCTCCACCAACAGTTTTAAAAACTAGGCAAGTGGTGAAATTGTTCTTTTAATAAAATTAATAACTCTGTCTTACTTAGATTTTTTAATGGTCAGTTTATCTCATATTTACTATAAATAAACCAGTTTTTGTCAATATTAAACTTTACAACTTCATAGTATATGTATACATATATTGTACTCATTGTGTATAGACATAATACTTAGTCAACTTTGCTTACTTATCGTCTAAATATATATTTATGTAAATATTTTACTACACAGATGTCTACATTCTCTAGCCAGATTGTATAGTGTACATTTTATACTGTTAGTATTCAATTTTTTCTATTTTATTTTACTTTATTCTGTTGTTTCTTAATTTTTAACTTTGTACTGCACTTGCTGTCGTGGCAAAACAAATTTCCCCCTTGTGGGGGATTTTTCAAATCTAGTTGTCCCATTAATGTTTGACAAAGACATCTTATTCACACCCTTTGTTTTTTTTTTTTGTTTTTTTTACTTTCCAGGAGAAAGCCATGGAGATCCTTCCTTTTAGGAAACACAATTAAGCATCTAGAGTTTAGGTGTACTGTACCTAGACCATTAACCCAATTACTAGACCATTAATTCGTAAAAATTAGTGTGAACTCTAGGAAAGATCCTGTTATTTCTTTTTGTAGGTAAACCTTCTTATCAGTTCTTTGTCACAGTAATATTCAGTAGACACACAACAAGGAAGTGTTATGGCATCATAAAAATCAGAGGCTAATCATGTTCTAATATGTAAATTGATTCTTCTCAGGAGAGGAGCTCTGAGCCTTTTTGTCTAATAATTTGTTGAGGCATAGCAAAAAATGTTTCGCTATAATATGAAATATGTTAAGTGTTTTATTGTGTGCAGCTGGTTGTACTGTGAGGTGGTCAGGGGTCTGTATGTGTGGTTTAACCCTGTAGGTGCAGTGTGTGAATGTTACCTTGGTGATCCTCTGGACTGAACTGAGGAGGAGGGGGAACCCTGAAAATACACAACCACTCACTTTACAACTATGGCAAGAGCAATTTACAGACAGGTTCAAAAGTCTGAGTGCACTTTGAGAGGTTAAGAAACACGTAACACACATAAGCAGGCCACTGAAGTGTATTGTTTGCATACAATGGGATTATATGAAATGTGTTATTATTTCCAAGCAATATAAGAGCGTTAAATTTACTTATGAATGACATACCACACAAAGTGTTCATAGTTGGATTTAATGTTGTGCCACATTCAAGAGACAAGTTAGTTTCTGCTATCACTTATGTTTCTTCATCAGCTTTTGCTTTTTTTTTCTCTCAGAAAGCTTTTCATTTTATAGAAAAACACAAAGTGTAAACTCTTTTGTCATAAAAATGTCCAGGGAATCACTATCAAAGCGGAAAGCAAAAAATATTTCCATTAACATTGAGGGCAGTCTTCAGACACCCTCAACCAGAGCAGCTTACATTTATTTAATTGTACTTTTCAGCAGTTGAAGTTTAAAAACCTTGCTCAATGGGCCAGCAATGGCAGCTTGGACCAATAGTCCAAAATCTTACCCACTGAGCTAGGCTTTCCTTCCATACATGTTAAATACACATCCTATTAAAAATCTTTAGTGCATTAACATGCTTAACAACATGGTTTTAAAGTCTGTTTTTGGTTTACAATTAAGTGGAGGATCCACAGTACAAAGACAGTAGTGGCTCAGACAGTTGCTAATTTGAGAGTTTCCACTGTTGGGCTCTTGTACAAGGCCCTTAAGGGGATAGTTCAGGTATTTTTATACCTGAACTTATCCCCTTTTAAATCACAATTGATGTGCATGTGAGTACATTACTATAGATCTTGGTCGTTATAAGTTTTTCTGCTTACGTTTGTCACCCAGAATGCAATTACAATGTACAGTAAGTAATCAAAGCCAAATTCTACAACCTTTGTTTTGTGCAAAAATATATTCCAAAGTTTAGCGGAGATGAATTGAGCTTTCAAGGTTGCTGTGTATTTAACTCTTTACTTTCACAGGAAGTAGCCATATGGCTAAACAGCAGTAGCCATATAGCTAGTTCCATTAAAAGGGCGTAAATACAACATAACCTTGAAAGACACTAACTACGGTACTCAATGGGGATGCAGAAGCTTTATATGAAAACTGTAATTGAGAAAACTCATGATCGGTAGGAACAGCAGAAAACCTTAGCAAGACCTGTGGTAGTGTACTTATATAACCCCATCTTATTTAAGGCAGTAACCAGTTGGGAACAGGTGCAGATGATGATAGACGATCAGGCTGGTAAATAGGTTACTGGCAAAACCTGTGCTTAGAACTTGCAGTTTAATCTGATATGGTGACCCAGAGAACTAAAAACTACTGTGACCAATCAGATTTGAGAATTACCTGCCTTTGTATACCGTTCCTATTACACTGTAGTGCTGTTGAATTCTCTGATCCGACAAGTTAAAAAAGAGTTGTTGTTTTTTATAACAGAAGCTCTGACCTTAGTGCATCTGCAAATCACAGGTTTTTATGAACTTGTTCTAAAACATTTGAATTTCTTTAGTAACAGCTTATTCAGTGTGACCTGTATGGTGAATATAAAGTCTTCTAAACTGAGGAGAGGTTTATGCTTTGCATTTTTCTCAGTACCATGAAAATCAGATTTTTGTTGTCTATTTAACTTCGAGAGAGAAAAAAGAGAGACTTGTGAGAGACCAACTATTTATAAAGTCTAAAAAGAACTAACACAAAATAACAACACTGCACAACATTAATGCAAACTATAAACAAATAAAACGTACAGTGTGTGGTACTGTATATGATGACCGAAACACTGTGGAACCTGATTTTATAGGAAAATATTTTCAGGGTGGTAACAGTAACTCTTTAACTACTTTATCAAAACATACCATCACCAATGAAACATTTTATTTCCTGATATTGACTCAGTCAATACAGTGATGTGTACAGTATGCACGGTCTGATTCAGCCAATAATTGATTCCAGCCAATAATTGTACTGTTCTTCACAGTATAGAGTCTTAATGGGAAATCTTAATGGATCATAACAATCATCGGTGATACCTAAAAGTTGGTAGTGCACGCAGATTTTTTTTTTTTTTTAGATCTGTAAAAGTTAATCACCAGCAAACATTCTGATTAGAAAGTGAAAATGTGTCAAGAAATGGGATACATACAAAGTCATGGTCAGTTATGAAGTAAGGGAATCAAAAGAGTTATTAGTGATTTCAGGAGGGATTTTTGTGAAGTTTAGAAAATTGGCTTTGTGATTTTGTTCAGCATTAAGTTGTTGAAGCCTCTTGAGAATCATCTGAGTAATTAAGCTACTAGTAAAAAAAAATCAGGGGTTATGATTAAAAAAAAAGACCATTGTCTGGCTCCATCTTACTAATAGAGAAATTACACGTTAGTGTGGACAGGACTTTTTCTCCAGTCAGTGGGGGTCTTTAGCATCCGAATGAAGCTGCGTGCTTTGGTGAGAGGGATGGGCTCCAGGCTGCTGATTCAGGGACATGACATGGATGATAATGTACAATAATGTCCATAGTAGGTACAATACTATGAGTAAAAAGTAAACACACAAATTGGTGAAAAGCGTTCACTCTTTATATCAAATAAAATATGTTGCTGATTAATGAATGAATGAATGACTAATACCTGATAGACTCCTTCTGGTGGATTATGTATTAAAACATATAAATTATGGAATAAACGATTGATTATAAAATATCCATGTAACTTCTGACAATCCCTATGTTTAAGCAGTTAATAATTCTCTGTATATACTGCTACTGTAGTTTTTGCCTTCCATGTGAATGTTTGCTTGTCTGATGGTATGCAAATCATGCAAACTTGATATTTAATTAATATTCAAATGCGTATATACACTAGTACGCAGTATATACGTTTTTAAAGGAATTTGACAGCCCTGAAATGCTAACATGTCCTCTCCAGGCACTCACCTGACATTAAGGCTGGAATCTTCCAGATCATCATATATCTCATCAGATCCCTCTGGTGGTGGAGGCAGAATGACTGAGAACAGCAGAGGGCAGCGTTAGCCACACTAAGCTTGAACCCACAACAAACACTTGTTGAAATAGCCCTACTCTTACAGTAGTTACTTGGGTATTAGATTTTCTCTAGTGTTTTTTTTTTTTTATGTTTTATAGAGTCCAATAAATGTGGAGTTTAGTTATTAAAGATGACATTTGTTTTTTAATCTGGCGCATCAATAAATACCTTTGTGTTGACTTTTTAATCTTTTAAATATAAAGCACTTTAAAATAATGAAAGACAAAAGAAAATGCAACAGTATAAATGAAGTTAAAATTTAAAAAGGACCGCTGTGTACTAAACCACATTAGCTAATTTAAACTGGATGTGGTTTCAGGTGAGACAGACGTCTATAATTACTTACAAAAGATTCAGAGCTGAAGTGTAAAAATGAAAACGCAAATGTTGCACTCAGAGAGACTATGCTTGAATATATACTACAACTTAGATGATAAATAAACAACACATTTCAGTCTTACCTCCTGGACCACTGGTGCTCCTGAAATGCAACATAATTGAATGAATGAACTAGACGACATGAACAAGTTAAAGATCAATTGCACATTTTGTCTGGAGCTCAGTTATGTTTGGACAGACTGCTGATACGGTACCTGTTGCTGTCCTCCTGAGATCCCACATCATCATACACATCTCCATCATTCTCAGGCACAGGCCTACTCTGATTTTTCAGAACATCAAAGTCGATCTGGACTGATTCAGTCTTTACATAGCCATCTGAAATGTAAATTTTTTTTCAGCATGAACTGAAGTCATAATTATATCCCAGTAAGCAAACAAAGGTCTGCTAGGACCATACAAACTAGAGACCTATTGGGGACGTCTTGAGGAAGCCCTAAAAATATTTAAGTTTTTTAATATTTTAGTTTTTTTTGTATTTTTTTTCAAGTTTGTCTTACATTAAAATTAAGGTGCATACATAAGGTGTATATACAGAGGGGCCCAAAAATTTATGCTTTACATGATAGCATTAATGATGGTGTGACTACAGACATCTTTAGCGGAAACATAATATTACACATTGCTGCCATTGCTGTCCTGGTTGTTATAAATATTCAGGGTCTGCACACCAACTGAAGTTTGTCACCCGGAAAGCTTCTGCTTTTGTAAATCAAAATTGTATTCTTTAAAGTTATGGTGTAAAAATTTGGTGGAACAGGGCTAAGTGGTTCGCCTTTCATATACAAGTCCTGGGTCTGTGTTCAAGGAGTTTACATGTTCT
The DNA here is from genome assembly GCF_024256425.1 of Clarias gariepinus. Classification (NCBI taxonomy): domain Eukaryota; kingdom Metazoa; phylum Chordata; class Actinopteri; order Siluriformes; family Clariidae; genus Clarias; species Clarias gariepinus. The sequence goes on along the minus strand of NC_071118.1, from coordinate 14,485,809 downwards.
CCCTGTGTTTGGTGGGTTTCCTCCAGGTTCTCCTTTTTCCTCCCACAGTCCAAAGACATGCAGAATAGGCTATTTAACGTTTCTAAATTAGTAGTGTGTAAATGCATGTGTGAATGTTGACCGGGTCGTACAAAATTGATCACCATTGGCTCTTCTCTTTTTCAGTTAGCCATACATCTAGTTATGGTTATCAGAAGTTTGATATGAGACTTTTTTGAACTTATTGCACAGAACATCCTACAATAACCTAAACCTATGGGAATGTACTTACATGCGCCTCAATTTTGATTTAAGTATTTTTTTTTTTTAAAAACACAAACCATCAAACTGTCTTCAAGCCTCGTACTAAAGTTGTCTTCAAAGCATCTTTACTGAGCAATTATTAAAAGATCATATATTTGTAAAGAAACCCTAAAGGCCTCTTAAGGATTATTAAGTTTTAAAGACATGAAGGATTGTCTGTGCACCCACTAGGATACAACATTCATTTAAACATTGATGCACAACACAAAATTACATGCTTTATCAAGCATGGTGTCTGCATATAGTTACATTAAATATTGTGGAACATCAGATGAGGTTTAGTTTGTTTGTTATCATTAGCATTATTTCAAGAGAACACACTCTTCAATATTAATAAGAGCCTTAAAAAAAAACCCAGCTTGTTAGAGAAAGACAGCAAGCGTACACCTATCTGTCCAAAAGACATCTTTTTACTAGGCTTTAATTATAACCTCAATGAATGTCTTCAAACAGAAAAAAGTTTGGCAAGAGGCTTATAACTAAAGATCCAAATATAAGTAATCACGCAGGGATTAATATGTAGAAAATTTCACTTTATGTCCTTATACAAGGACATTTGGGTCGCAAGAGGATAAATCACATTACTCTAAATCTAACAGATGTAGACTAATTAACATTAGACAGCGTTATGGTGTAAATAATGTTACATTGTTATTCTGGCCTACAACACTATAAACACAGCTATACATAGAAAAATCTGTAGACGATGATCAAGTTTGTAACAGCAACAACAGTGATTACTTTAATAGTCATCACATGAGTATCATTAAATTCTCAGATTTCTGACCGTCAGTAAAGAAAAATGTGATTTTTGACACTCACAGGACCCGTCTTGAGTCCTGGCCAACCATCGGCCCTCAGGGTTGTCTGTAATCCGGAGAATGTCAATCGAGTCTCCCTGTTTAAAGCTGATGTCATTCCTGCCACCTTTACAATCCACTCTTGCTTTCACTTTATGGATGACTGTCAGAGGCCCAGAGAGCTTACAGAAAACAAAAAATAACGTAATCTTTAATATAATGTTTATTTCTATACATTTTGACTATTATTGTGATGACTGATGTGGCCTTACTTTGAATTTCTTTCTGGCCTCTTGTTCTTTTTTTTCACGTTCCTTCTGGTCTTTCTTTTCTTGCTCTGCTCGCTTTTTCTCTTCCTTTTCCCGCTTCTTGTCTTGCTCTTTCACCTCTGGTGCTTGCCTTGAAATCATCACCAGCACAGACACAGATGTGGAGTTTGGACATTTATGTGGTTAGAATCTGCAGCATATTTTTACACGAAAATATTTGTGCTATAAAAGCAGTGACAACCAACATGCTAAGCTAATCAGCATCTGCTTGACACTGCCTGGAACAGAGCTACATGCGGTCAGGAAAAAAAAGGCCTACCATCCATCAAGTTCCTCATACGTCTCCCCATCACTTCCACTTCCCTGTGCAGATGAATATAAGTGAATAACAACCACCATGGACAAATGCAACAAACAGTAATTCAGTTATAGTGCAGTTACTTTTCTTACCCCATCTCGTTGGCCAGAGTTTCCTGTAAAAAAATTTTTTTAAAGTACACATTGAATATGAGATGGAATTATAGTTATTTTAAATGTTCAAGAATTTTATTTATTATGGCTGAGAAAAATAAAAAAATAAAGAAAAACAACCAAAAAAAAAAAAAAAAGAAACGAGTAGATTGAGGTTAAATCTTATACTTATTAAATATTTTATATACTTTAAGATAATAACATGTAGGACATTCTGTTAACTCACCAAATGAATCATTCGGGTCACCAACATCATCATAGTCCTCATCTGACTGTGCTCTGCACCAGAAACATGTACCATAATCTCAATGTGTATTATTCGTTATATAGTTTTATATTAGTGTTCATGTCACAGCGTTGTTAAATTCTGGCTTCTGATTGGTTAGATTAAATTCTCTATAACAGTGTTTCTGACAGTAGTGCTGCACAAGTCATATTAATGAATTGAATTAACAATTATATAATTTTTATTGTGACAGATCATTTACAGTCACTTGCATGGTTGATGTTTTACAGTAAAAACAAAGGAGCAATGTGTCATTTAAGACATTGAAGTGTATTTATAATTTGGAGTTAAAACTGTAAAATTTCTAACACAGAAAACTCTGCAGGACAGAGAAGTTTATACTTTGTGGTTTCTCAGTAACATGACCAGCTGCATTTTTTTTTGTCTCTTTCAAGAGTGAGTGTGGGGGGAGAATTACTGTTTATATTTGCTATAATCTAAGTGAGAACAGGAACTAACTTGTCTTGTGAACTTTCCACAACATGAGACTTAATTATAAATGGATAAAATTTATGAGGTGTCATGCAATAAATTGAAACTAATAACAAATTGCTGTGACATGAGAGGAATAAAACACTTTAGTACTACATGCACTTATAGGAAATTAATCCATTTCTTTATGGTAACAAGAGCTCTCCTTCATGTGCTTCATGTTGAGTAATATACTGGCACATCTTCAAGTGTGTTCATCTGCAAATTTTTTGACTCATGAGACTAACAAACATACTATGTGTTAGCTATCTCTTGATTGGTAGTATGTGTATGCATCCTATATACATATGATATGTATATATTTTAATTAGCTAAATCAAATTAAATTCAGCATTAATCACTGGGAGGGACATGGGTACTGACATGGGTCCTGGGGGTCGTGGAGGCAAAATTGGAGCTGCTTGGCTGCTGGGGTGTGATGCTGGAGGAGGAGGAGGAGGAAGAGCAGGACCTCCCTTCTTTATTTCAGCTCCGTTTGCTGTATTACACAAAAATATCTTAATTAATCACCACATAATTACTTCAACTCTTTACTGTTCTTTTAGTATGTGCATCACCTGTTGGACAAGGTTTGGGTTCTCAAATGTGGATTAATATAACAGATGAATTTACACTTGTATAATTTGTACTGGACGTATATAAGACTCCCTGATGTTATGTGTAGGTTACAGCGATCAACTTTTTCTTTTTTTTTAAGAAATAGTTTTATGTGCATAATCTGCATCTAGATATAATTTACTCACTCATTGTCTATACCGCTTTATCCTGTATACAGGGTTGCAGGGTGTCTGGAGCCTATCCCAGGAGGCTTAGAGCACGAGGCAGGGTACAGTACACCTTGGACAGAGTGCCAATTCATCGCAGTGCACACACACATATTCACAAACCTGTATGTCTTTGGATTGTGGGAGAAAACTGAAATACCTGGAGGAAACCCACCAAGCACGGAGAGAACTCCTTTCACACAGACCCAGAGGCAGGTGGTGCAAGGCAACAGTGCTAACCACTAAGCCACCATGCTGCCCGATATAATCCAGGTATTCAGAAACATATATGACAAAATATGGCAATATCCATTGTTTAAAGCATTATACAAACAAAATAATATTTAACTGAAATTAAATTGAAAAACAGAATTGCAGTGAAAATCTAATCTGAGACATTTCAGTCAACGAAATTGTAAATGTTACATCCAAACATGAATTAATGAGCATGCAGTTGTAAAGTGTGGTAGCATTCTGTAGCCTTCTATTTTAAACTTGATTTCAGAGCAGCAGACTCTTTATAGTTGGGTGTAGGCTTAAGGCTGATTAAGCATGCATTATATAAAGTTCTTATAAGCCCTTATGCTACCAGACTTATATATTATAGACCTAATGTGGTTATGACATTTATCCTAAGATATCTAAGATACAGGGTCTTAGATAGCCTGGAGCCTTGGGAAGCCTGGAGCCTGTTGGGTTACACTCTGGACAGGATGCCAATCCATTGCAGGACACACACACACACTTTAAGCAATTTGGGGAATGACAATTAGGCTTATCCTAATGTCTTTGGACTGTGGGAGGAAACCCACCAACCACAGTGAGAATATGAAGACTCCATGCACACAGACCCTAAGGTGGGAATCAAACCATCAACCATGGAGGTGTGAGGCCACAGCACTAACCACTAGGCCTTCGTGCACCGGCACCACCACCACCACCGGAAAGTAGCAAACTACAGTACATGTATCTACAAATTATAAGTGCTAAAACTCTTGCAATATCACTTTTCAAAGTTTTAAAAACACTTTAGTCATTAGCTAGTAAAGTGAGATAGACTGGCTAGCCAGATCTTCTGATGTGTTATAGAATGAAATTTCTGTATTTAACTAGATGTTACCTGTTGTGTTTAACATCTAAGTGCTAAAGCTTATATGTAATGCTCAGGATAATGTGGATAGGACATCTTTGCCAGTTAAAAATATTGTAGCGTTTTTACGCCGGGAAGAATGCTGGAGAGACGAGTGAGCTTATTTGCTACCCAATGCAATGGCTGGGAGTACTTTATTAAGCACACAGCATGTAAGGCATGAGCAGCACCTTCACTCAGGAGCCTACATCCAATTCAGCACTAGCTTGAACTGGAGCACATTTCACACGTCACCCACCCCTCACACAAACAGGGCCGAAGCCACCAACCCAAACACCTTTCCCCAACATGGTGAACACACACCGACATCCCCGCAAGGCATGCTGGTCGTCAGCCGCCGCCCCGCCCACGCCACAATATAGCTAGACATTATAAATGAACAGGAGCTAGCTAGCTAGCAAACCTAGCAAATCTACAGAATTTACATAGCATCTATAGATTTATACTAAACACTGAATCGTCACCCACAGGTTGTCACTGTTATGATTTATGGCTCCAGTACACCTTTTAGTTTACTACCACTGTAACAAATCATCTTATATTAGTTTGAAGGGAAATAAAAACAATCAGATAGTCTGTGAACTCTACCTATAAATGCATTTATTTGGAATCTTTTGTAAAGTCTAGCTTTATTGTTGAGTTGAAGTTGTGATTTATCATATGTAGCCTCTTAGAAATAACTGGTTTGAAATTCAAGGTAATAAAGTGATATGTAAATGACAACAAAATTAATCAGTAATATGCACTTATGTGCATACAAACTCTCTCATGATTTATCTCACTTTCTCATGATTTATAGATAACCTCTAGTGTTAATTGGGGTAACCAGCTTCATTTACCTTTAGTTTTTTACAATCGAAACTGGACAGTTGAAGACTAGAATACTAGTATTAATCTAGTAATTAATTAATTTTCCCCAATTAGTTAATACCATATTCAAGGTTGTGCTGTTGTGCTGGTTATCATCACGACTGTGATAGTAGATTTGTCGAAGGTCTCACAGCCATGATAATAACCAGCAAACATTCCAACCTTGAGTGTGATATTGCTTTTATATAAAGGTTCCACAAATTTGATATCAACAGATTATGATTTATTTGTTCATGTAGTCAAAAGGTAAAGAATGGAGGTGATGGACAGTCCTGTAAATCTCCATTTTCTCTTCATGTGTCCACTTATTCCACTTTAGAATATCAGCTCCCTTAACTTCTGGATTCCGGGTTGAAACTCAAATAGCGTTATATAGAAAGATAGCGTGCTAAAGTTTACAACCACTTGTTCAGGGTTTACAGAGGAATTTAAGATTCAGGCTTGTGTTAGAAGTTTTTTAGATTGCCTTAGATGAAAAATTAAACAACACACAGGCAATTGACATGAAAGCAATTATTAAGTTGACTTACTGTATTATGGGTTGTTTAAAATGTCATAATATCATAAGTATTTCCTTCATGAAATACATCTGTGGCTGGTTTTGGATGTACAATTTGGAAAATAAATAAATAAATTACTGATTTGAAAACATCTGGGACATGGAGTGATACATATAGTTGTTAATGTCCATTATCACCACTCCTGGAATGCCTCTTGCCCAATCAGATGGCTAAACTAATTGTTGTATAAAACACCTTCACCTTCTTGGTAATCAAATTGCATATGAAATGGAGTCTCTCCCTGGGTATTTGGGGCACCAGGCAGGATACACCCTGCACATGGTGCCAGTCCATTGCAGGGTACAAACATGCACAGACCACAGGCAACTTGGAAACCCCAATTAGCAACCCCTTTGAACAATGGAAGGAAACTGGAGTACACAGATGGAACTCATGGGGAGAACATGCAAGCTCCAAACACCCAGACCCTTGACCCTGGAGGTACTGTACAAGGCTACAGTGCTAACCACCACACCAGCAAAGATATTTTAGACAATAATAATTATGCACCAAATTTGTGTCCCACAGTATGTACACACCCCTGTTACTGAAACTTATTTAGCCTGGCAGAGAAAGAGAAGAAATCAAGTCACATGTCATAAAGGAAATAAAAAAGAAATGGAAATCTTTTCAACTTTGAAAAGATTCTCCAACACAATTCTGTTACTCATTATTGGGATAAGACGAATACATTTCAAAGTTCTCTTTCCTCATTCATATAACTAAGTGTATCATTGACCTTAACCACAAGGTTATATTCCACATCTAGGCAAGAAAAAGGTGACATACATGTTAATTAAAGTACTTAAAGTAACCAAAGCTATTTTGACATGATATTTTGTCATTTGTGCCTTTTACTTCTTCTGTGATTTAGAAAAATGATGCACTAAATGTTTTGTTGTTTGTTTGTAATATGTTTTGCTCCTACTGAAAAAAAGTATCTAATTTTGCAGCTCAACTGTTATTTTTATAAGACATTTTGTTCAGTTCTGTTTGTGATATGCACATACATTTAAATCCCAGTTTGATGTCTACTAAATATCACTATTTTAATGTCTGTCTATTAAATATTTGATCAGATCCAGTTTCTGGTCTTGTTTTTATTATTATTATTATTATTTTTATTATTATTTAATTTTGCGCAGGTAGGTGTAACCTATTATCTTTTAAATAGTTTGTGCAATTATGTGCTTAATGTATTTCAATAAATATTTGAAAATAAATACTGAAATTCTAAAAAAATAAAATAAAATTATAAATTGTTTGACTACTGAAAGGTTGCACAAGATATATTTCATAGATTCAAGTCTTGTCTTATCTAAAAGTAAATGCATTTAAGGTTAGTGTGACATCACATAACGATAAAGGTTTCATTAAACAATATTTTAGAACATACGTTCCTAACTATAAGTAATGGGGTTGCACTAAGCATAGGACACAACAAATCATCTGAAAAATTTGATGCCTGTAAACTGTTAAATTTCTCAATGGTGTTCATCTTTAAATTGTGGAATCCTCAGATTCTGAAGGCGGGTCATATATATGTAAGTGTTTATCTAAGCACATATAAATGATCTTTGTGTTTTTGAGGGAACTTGGCTTTGTTAAAAGTGAATCTATTGATGGAGGCTGGTAGTTTCCCTATTTGAATAATAAAAAAGGTGAGACCGAAATCTACTGTAACAAACACCTTTTGTCTATTTTTTCCCTGACTGTGCTAGTCACGTACGCTATCTAGCTGCAGTAAAGTTATCTAAACATACTACAGTATGAGCTACTAATTTGCTGAGAAAACTTAATTATAGTTTGATTTTATTAAAATTTGGTCATAAATAAAATAGCATGGACATGATACACGTTGATAGTAGCATGAAGGAACTCAGTAAAATTAAACTCTCTAAGTGGAGTTTGTGGCAGAATTAAAGCATGACATAATGAAAGTAAAAGATTAGCTGTTGATGTGGTAAATATTAAGAACTGTCATATATCCCAGCACATTTTTTTCAGTACAGTATTTTTTCAGTACACTTGATCCTGGTTTTCTAATAGACAAAGCACATGCTACATGAAAGTTTTAAAGCTCATTAGCAACCATCTTATTTATAATAATAATAATAATAATAATAATAATAATAATAATAATAATAATAATTATTATTATTATTATTATTATTATAATAATTAGAAGACTTCAATAAGATGATTAAGATATTAATACAACTATCTCCCTTATAACAGTTGGTCTTCACTGTGTCTGACCGGAGATTGTTTATGCTTGTTGTCTCTAGTGTAAATAATGAACATGTGGTTAAAATCTTAAGAATATCAGAATACAGTCCAGCTG